>NW_017728911.1:33889117-33901262 GCF_001723895.1 Crocodylus porosus | reverse complement strand
TCCCCGGTGAACTGCATTATTCTTTTTAGTAACGAGGCCCTCATTAACTCATGAGATTTGCTGTTGTAACATAATTCTGATTTGGATAGAAAAACCGTATCAGAGCAGATGGGCATACAGCATTTCCAAATGATGACCCAACCCTGGAAGAGCCCACTGTCCCCTGGAAGTGCCTTCCATTACCGAGTCCCTTGGCCTAAAAATCCTTCATCTCCAGCTTTTTTATACTTTTCATTACGGGTCCTGGAAACAGCACTGTTTGAAGCACTGCTGCCTCAGTGGGTCACAAATCAAGTCAGAGGGGATATTTGGGTGTTAAACCAAGGCTTTGAACTGAAACCTGAGACAGACTGGGAGCCAGAGGAGCATGTGGTGAAGTCTGATTGCACTGAGAAGAGTGGTGACCGTATCTGCAGAAACTCGATTTTTCTGCTCTCCTTCCGCAGTCAGCCCCAGATGCAGTAAATTACAATAAGACAGTCTGGGGATGAAACCTGGAGGTTATGGGGTCAAATCCTCACTGGGATGAGGGAACAATGGTTCTGCCCTTGCTGAAGACTTAAGGAGCATGTCACCACAGACACTAGATGCCAGGCGGAGCAAGACCCTAATATTTAGTGCCACTGGGAAAATGAAGCATAGGAGCCAAAGATCAGCTACCGCTTTGCTCTTCAAACTCTGCAGCATAGCTTAATGTGTGGAGCATGTAACTGGTTGCGGCAAGCCCTCATTCTGTTCCTGCTTGGCTGCTGGTTTGCTACGTGACCTCAAGCCAACTTCTTTAGGTCTCAGTTTTCCAATCTGTAAAATGGGAATGGTATTACTTGCCAGCCTTGTAAAATCACTTTGAAATCTGCATATGCAAAGTGCTGTGTTAGAGGCAGGCAAAGTGTTTCCCTCTTCTGACCGGCATGATCTGAGTTAGAGGTTAGCCAGCACTTCTTTCTCCAGGAACTGACCTCTTGCTGACATGATGCCATTCTTGTTACAGCACAGGTAAAGAGCTCCTTACTTTTGCTGTATTATTATTAGCTTGGAAATAACCTTCACGAAATGATTTCTTTACCTTTTCTAAGAGGAATCCCAGTTATTCTCTTCTGCTGCATTACACAGGGCTGCCAGCATCTAATATTACTCGGTGATGGCAAACAGCAGATCTATAAATAAATGCAAATCATAAACATAAGATGCATTTTCAATAGCATTGTAAAGTGAGACCCCCCCAAAATCAGACACAATGGCTGGCATTATTTTCACCTGGATCTTAGAGCAAGCGACATCCTAGAAATACCTAAGACGGATAGTGTGGAGGAGTTATTTGCAAGTAGCTTCTTTGCAGGAGAAATCTTGCGCAAAAGCTTGGGTTTACGTTTTAAAGAGGTTTGGATGGTTTTTAAAGGACAAAGGAGGGCCCTGTTTTTCCCGGAAATGTAAAGCCTTTCTGTGGGCTTTGGTTGTGCCACCGTGTTGAACTGCAGATCCCAGTGTGTGGTCAATTATACACTCGTGCTACTTTTCACTTATCCTGCGATGACGACTGTCTGTAAGCAAAATCCATCAGACAGTTATTATCTCTAAAGAAAAAGGATCAAATGTTCAGGCTTCTAATCTGCCCCTGAAAATCAGCACCTGATCTCGGAAACACACAAGACCTCAAATGATTTCTTATTCTGCACATTCAAAGGCTGGAGACACTTTTGAAATCTTGTTTGTAGCTTAACAGTTTGGGGAAGTCTTGAGTTTTACTGGCCAATATTGGACAGTGTGAAAAAGGGACAATATATTACCTGTGTTAAAGGAGGTGGGGGGTCACATTATAATTGCACGGGCCTCTTCATTGCGCACTGTCGTAACCTCAGTAATGCTAGATAATGGAACAGGCAGCATGCTAATTGGTTGTATGAAATGAGCTGCTTTACACCGCGAATTCTCTCTAGCTTCCACAGTATTGATGACATGCAAACGGCTCTAATACCTGAGTACAATTAAAAAAATGCGCTACTTCGCTTAGCTAGAGCCAGCATTTTAGTGCTGGAACTGCATTTCCTTCTTTGTCCCTGAAGTTCAGGAGTGATCTTTCATTCCCTTACTACTTGCTCATTGGTGTCATACAAGACAATTACTCCTATGCATGGTGATCTCATGAGAGGAAAGTGTATCTAGTATGCCGGCTATGTGGCGTGGCTGCTCCTTTAGCTTTGGAGCACAGCCCTCGTTGATGCAAACTGATTTTGGGAGACCCTACGTGTGAATCATAGCACCATGGCCACAAGGATTTCCCCTTGTCATAAGAAGCTCCCACCACTGAGGTGTGGTAACACATAGACTGCACATTGCACACACAAAACTGAACAGCCGGATGGGGAAAATACACAATGGGCCATTTCTCCTTAAGTATCTGGATAATGTTTGACCTGCTCCCTTCAGGGCACATCCATGCAAAGCTGTACAGCAGTGTTGCTACCGTGCTATGCATCGGTACCTTATTTTGGAAGTATGGCTACGGGTGTTTACCACGCCATGCACATGGCACACGGTTAAATTTTGCTGCTAAGTCACCATAGCGATGCAGTATACCTGGGGAGCGTGCTGCTCTGACGATGTAGCTGGTGATCACATGTAGAGACACATGATTGCTACATCCCTGCAGCGTATCACTGCATTGCTGTAGGGCAGGGGTGGGCAATTATTTTGGGCGGAGGGCCGCTTACTGAGTTTTGGCAAGCCAAAGGACTGCATGACGGGCAGCCCGGGGCAGATTAATATTAATTTTCTAAATTTTTTAGGGGCCCTGCGGGCCAGATAGAGTGGCTTGGTGGGCCGCATCCGGCCCCCAAGCTGCATTTTGCCCACCCCTGCCGTAGGGTGATGTGTAGACGCACCCTCAGTGAACTAGTCCAGTCAGGTCTGCGAGGACAAGTCCATTATGGAGTAGCTGCAGTCTTTGATCGTTGCCTATTGGCTTCCCAGTGCGTATAAAACTAGGAATTTACACATAGTAATGACTGATGATCACATCTTGGATAAAACTCAGGACTGTGGCTCCTTCTCTCTAACTGATCTAACCATTCAAGCAGCCTTTCTCCTTAAATACCTGCAACTTTGTTCTTGCTGGTGCCCTCACTGGAAGAAAAGTGTTCATATTTCATCCTTGTTTTGCATCTGCATTATCATGCTGTTCCCTGAAAGCCCCGGTCCTGCAGTCGGATGACGCTGACGTAGCTGGTTCTCTAAACTCCTTACAAACTAAGCTTCAAGTTGATGCGTTGTTTAGTTCGATAAGCAAGAGTTACATTAAGAAGGCAAGCGGGAACTCAGGGAAATGACGTGCCTAGCTCGAGAATTTCAGCATGCCTTCTTGTGGCAATTCTGATCTTTTGCATTTTTGCACCTACTTTGCAGTCTCCTAGCTCAGGTGCACATGACTGCGTGTGTACCAGGCAATGGAGAATAAGGCTGGAGGAGCCCCCAAGCATGTTGGCAATGAGTGAACCTGGAGCACTTAACAACAGCAAGGGATTTCTTGCTGCAGGGCTGCCTGTGCTGCTTTTCTTGCTCATCCCTCCTCTTGGACTCCTTTGTAGGTTCAGCATGGGAAGCCTCAGACAGGCGTGCAGAGCAGGACACTGAAGCTCCTGCTGGGACTCCATGACAATCCTTTCAGAAATGAGGACAGGATGGAAACAGGGACATCTGGCAGTTGCAACAGAATGGATCAACTGCAGATTCCCCTGTTGGTGAACTTGGCCAGCAAGCTACTCCAGCAGATGTTTTTCCTTAGGCATTGAGTGCTTTCTGGATGCAGCTTTCCTCTGCCTCTCAGGAGCAAATGCCGGCACAATAGAAATTCATATAAGCTCACTGACCAACATTAGGCAGCGATGACCTGATCATGAGCTCTAGAGTGTAAATGGGGTTCCTTGAAAGACCAGAGGCTAATGGATTTTCACTTGCTAGGGAGCTAAAATGAGGGGGGGAAGCAGGATACAAAGAACGTTCACATAATATTTATCTGCAGTTGTAGGTGCAATCTCTTTTATTTTTGTAATCGTTTGATCTTTCCCAGCTCCTATGATCTCAACATTATATTGACTCTGCACTGTATATTCTCGAGCAGGTATATTAAATATGCAAGAAGAACATTATGCATTTTGAGCTAAGGAGGGGGGGAATGGTGAAAGAAAAAAAAATTATTGTTACACCTTGGAGCACATTAATGAATACATTAATAATTGATCCACTGTTATGTTTTCTCTTAATAGTCATCAAAATCTTTATAAACCTGCAGTACAATACATAACATCTCATTACAACATTTGCTCAAAAAATCAATGCATATCTAAGTTATTTGTGTCAAAACTCATTTATTTCCACAATAACATGGACTGTCAAACCTTGACATCCTGTTAATAACATCCAGCGCATTTGCATATTATTCAAATATTTCCTTTTATGAAATGGGGGACTTTTACTTACACCACCCTACTTGCAGGGCTTCACATATTTGCACATTAGCTCAGTTCGCACAGTTATAGAAGGGTTACCTGTGGCAACTAATTATGCTGCACTTTATGCATATTAATGAGCCTTGTGAGCAGCCGTCCTCTGTTTTATGGCAAGATGAGGGAAAAATAACTGTGTAAGTGAGAGACCTATTACAGGCAAAACACGAGCAAATGGGAGATGGGTCTTTTTAAAACATTCTTCTCTTTGATGCCCATAACATTTGGGAGCACTGTCCTGGGAGGGACAAAACATCTCCACCATCCCAGCAGTTTTGAGGGCAGTCTTCAGTTTTAGGACTGTATCTGTGCAAGGTGCTGGATATTGCTCCTCTCTCCCCTTCGGTGGAACCCGTCACAGGATTTAACCTAGGGCTGACTGCTGTATGATGGAGCCATGTTACGGGCCCTTTCACCTCTAGCGATCAGAGCTATAGATTTTGTTTTTTACGACTACTTCTCTAACTGGCTGGAATGGCGTTATACAACCACATGGAATCAATGACAGCCACACCACGAAGGCACCATATGGACAGTGAGAAAGTCCAGCTGTAGGTATATATTTCATTTATAACCAGAATCCCTACCAGGACCCCAAGCAAGGCGGATTCCTATGCACGAAAGGGGTGAAAAGCAGTAATGCTCTCCATTGCGGCATACAGTCTGTTTGCCCAGACCTCTCTCGAAGGGCCGGGGCAAACTGGGCGTGTGTCAAAATCCTGTAGGCCTGCAGGTATTGCTGAAGACCAAACCAGCGTTCCTGGTCGCAACGCCATTGAGCTTGTCAATTCAGCCATAGAAAGCACGGGTTGAAACAATGGAAGCCAGAAAAATGAGATTTGATTTTTATGCAACAACAGATGTCTCTTAAGCAGTAATCACAGTGTCAGATAGAGAAACTAATCATATTTCAGGAGCTTGTTCAGATCTCTGATTAAAATTCAGTGATACCATTCCTGGATCCTAAAATGCAACAGTCATCAGAAACAAAAGAGAATGTATCATAATTAATGCAATTAAGAGAGCCCTTTCCCCTTCTTTTTTTCATGTGTAAACTACATTGACCTTATCAGAGAACAAAGCTACATCACTTACGGCTACATTTTAGTTTTATATGATGTTTCCAAGGCCCCCCCCCCCACTAACCATATACTGGGTGCGGATACGTTGGTTCTGTGCATGTAAGAGAAAGTTGGTCTGTTTGCTGCTTATACTCTCTGTGGAGCAGGTCAGCAGGACATGATGGCAAGGGACAAAAACCATGAATACACCCACCTTGTTCTCGGACCACTATGGTACTTTACCGCTGGTACAGACCGACGAAAGGCTTTATGGAACATCATTAAGAGCTCTATCCATATTGGGCTAAACCCTAAAAGTCCTTAATTTTTCACCCAGTCTATTACTCCAGGAAACTCTCACCTGCATCATGAGAAGTGGAATAAAATTTAAGGCAGGACCTCAGGATTAGTCCCATCCTTATTGCCTTTCCTGTTTGTTAACAAGAGTGCTTGTGTCCATGCAGTCACAGGAATTGGTAGTCTCCTGCCAATGTGGGTAGCGCTGTTTATTCTGGGTGTAACTGCACAGAAATCAATGACTCCAGGGATGAGTTTGGCTCAGGATGCACTAGTGGAAGGGATAATCGAGCAGGGGTTTTCTGTGCTGCCCAGACTGGTTGGATCAGCGTTACTGCTGAAAGTCTTTCATGTGAAAATTTGTTTTTAATGAGTGTTCACGTGGTTGAGGCAAACTGTGAATGAAGATTTAAGGATGCGAGTGGGACAGAATCCACGTCTTAGCCAAAGTCTAGGACAAAGGAAATGCAAAAAATACCTTGCCAAACAAATCATTCTAATAGAGCACATCAGAGTGAAAAGCTGGTCTGTAGTAAAGCAGCTCCATCCATCTATTCATCCATCCCATGTCTCATGCAGTTGTTTCTGAAGTCTTTAATCTTTTGTGCCTGGTCTTGTTCCATATCTAGGATAAGTAGTTGCATTCATTTGCTCAGAGAGATGAGGCCAACATATGCAGTGAAGATGTGTAGAGTACTTGTTCGCTATCCTATATTAACACTTCTACTATGAGAGCATGCTAAATAAGAATGAAAGGCTAGTCCAGAGTTATAAACATTTGTTTTCTTCCAGAGCATCCAAATTCTTGGTTCCCTGTGTAAGGTGTTAAAAACATACCCTGGTACTTCACTAGAAAATCTGACAGCTTGTTGCCTAATTTGCATAACTCTGACATGTCTGAGACACCCAACAGCAGATTTATTGTGTTCAAGTCTCAGTCACAGTCCTGATGATGATACGCTAGTAAATATATCAATGCATCACAATCTCTGAGCACAGAAGTCTTTCTGTGACATTTTCTGAATGAGATATGAAAATAGGAACTGCTTGTGCACCTCCGCTACTAGAGATAACATGAGAAGACTACAGCACCAGGCAAAAAGACATTTGGCAGGAATGTTTAACTGAATGGTCTTGGTTGTCTTCATATTGTCAGGATGTCACTCAGACAAGCAGCACACTAGATGAGCCTGTAGATCCCCAGACCAACCAAAAAAAAAAAGGCATTTCTATCCTAAATGTGCAATAACCATGCCCATTCTATGTGTTGCGTCAAGCAGTCACAACATAGGGTCATTGGACCTGTCACATTGGGTCCGACCCATCGGTCAGGGTCTCGCTATCCTGTTTCTGATGTTCCAGAAGGAGATAATCAATAATTTCTAGGGACCCACCAGTCAAAGGCCAAAGACCATCCTGCAGAGAAACAAATGAGAAGCGAAAAGGAACGTTAATGGGAATTCCCCTCCCAGGATCTTGTATACAGGCAGTCCTCGACTTACATCATTTCGACTTACAGCGATTCGCACTTGCAGCACTCCGCCATTTACAACCATGTTATTACTTACAGCGCTGGATCCTTGCACTTACGGCATGACGGCAACTCAGGCGGCGCACAAACGTCATGCCGTAAGTGCCATAAGTGCGAGGATCCAGTGCCGTAAGTAATAACGTGGTTGTAAATGGCAGAGCACCGCAAGTGCGAATCGCCATAAGTAGCCCTGAGTCTCCCCAAAGAAGCCCATTCCATGACCCTGGTGAAGGTGTTCCTTCACCTTCTGATTAAATAAAATTCAACAGTTGATTTAAATATGGTGTTTATGGTCATTTCTTTAAAACGTTGGGCATCAGGCCCTTGGTCAGGAACGTAATCCCCTATTATAACATTGTTTCTATGGGAAAATCAGATTCAACGTACATCATTTTGACTTCCAGCGCCTTGGCCAGGAACGTAACCCGCCGTAAGTGTGAGGACTGCCTGTATCGGTGTGTATAGGCAGACACATACTTTCAAGGTCCTGGTGCTCCCAGCCTGTGTTTAGACTCTAGATATGGTGCTAAGGAAGCTCAGGAAGGCATTTGGGATGCCTGTGTTGCACAGACCGCCAGATTTCCCTGAGAAGACAACTTCATTCTAGGTGCCAGGCAACATTAGTCTGAAGCACTCATGATATCACCTAATGATCGGTTTGAGACAGACAATGACTGTACATGAGATAAATAACCAGCTATCATGCTGCTCATAGGGGTGAGGCTTCTTGCTTTGCCTTGCCTGAGTTACCCTTTATATGGGAACTACTGTCTGTGTTTTAAAACAATGGATTAATAAGTACACTGTCTCCGGTCCATGAACAAATCTAGTAAAAATAAGAACTGAAAGACAGTGCAGATGAGAAGAGTGAGCCATACGTAGCTGTGGTGCATAGCATAATGCATGTTTCATGGTAAGAATTTCCTCCTCTCTCAGACTTGGGCTGCCATTGAAATATTGATGCTCTAGGCTTTACTGCATCCTACAGTTTTAAAGGAATCGGGGGCTGCTGGAAACAGCACAACTACAACAGTGACAGTTAAGGGATTTTATTGCCCTTGGCAGCAATTTTTTCCTAACATAAAACCAAGCTACTGTATCTTACAGGAAAGGACCTAAACAATGATGTATTCTGGCTGATGGGACTGGATTAACCCATTAATAAATAGGAGGTGAAGAGAGCAATCTTGTTGAATGTAATGTATGCTAATGATGTGACCTGGCTAATGGAGCCCTTTTCTATATTCTGTCATTGCACGCATCAATTATGCAGCCTCAATTATCATCCTGTTTTTGTATCGTGTGGCTGAGAAATGAGAGACTTAATAGAGATGTTTCACCCAGTAAAATGCCTGATTAGGTTATGAAAGCAGAAACTCAGGGAAAAAAAAAAACTTTGTTACATTATATCCTGATTTAATTAGCCAAAAGATATTATTCTCAGGGAGGGTCTTTGAAGTTGTAGCAATATTGCTCTTGGCTCAGCTGCAGAGATGACTAACTGTCTTAATACCTACAGCAAATACACTGACATAGCACTTGCATATGGACAGATCCTTAGCTAAGCAGCTTGTATGAGGCCAAGACCGTTGTTTGCTCCTTGTGGTAAAGGTCTCTGATTAAAGCAAAAGGAGAAGAGGACCTTTTGAGATGGCCCCGTGTCATATCCAGGAAGGAAAGCCACAGCAGCCTTACTGCTAGTGATTGTTTTGTTGTGTGTGCAGTCCTAGTGCAAGGTGCTACGACCAATTCTCAGATGAATGCACTTCCCTCGATTTTTTTACATAAGGTCCAGCTCAATTTTATTGCTGCCCATGGGCTCCGGCATCCCTATTGCAGCTACCGGCTCGGTGTTGGTGGAATCTGTCAGGTCCGAGTAGTCGCCTTAGGTAAGCACATTGGGAATATTGCTGGCCTTCCTCCACCTTACGCGCTTCTGGCACAGATACAAGTGCCAGTCAGATCTGCAGAACAGGAAGGGGAAGACCTTGGAGACACCTTAGCATGTGAAGGGGAGGAGTAACCGGAGGGGGAAATGGAGAAAAAAGCCACCTCTGCAGTAGCAGCATCGCTCCTATAATTAGAGCCAGTGACCTTGGAGTCAGCTGGTGTCCTCCAGACAAAATCTGCAGCATGGGACAAGGCAGGGAAAAGAGCAAGTGCCGAGCAGTGACAGAGGACAATGAACTAAAGGGCAGGATGAAGGGAGGCTACAGACAATAATAAATCATCTCTGGTTGTCCTAGGGGCAGAGACTCAGTGGGCAGGCATTGTCATCGCTCCGTTGCGTTCCACAGAGCTGGGGACCTGCCTTGTAGGGTCTGCTCAAGGAATTGGATTCTTTGTGGGTTTTATACCCTGTGGCTTGCAGTAAGCCTCTCGTTTTTTTACCCCCTAGGTAACAGCCGACCAGCTAGATCCCTCGCAAAAACTACGGGTCTGATTCACACTGTGTTTTCAATGGACTCACACCAGCATGTAAGACTGGTGTAAAGCAAGGCCGAATCAGGCCCCCTGGCTGTGTCAAAGCTATTCTTTCTTCCCCTGCCTAAGGTCTTGTGCTGACACAATAAAGGATGATGTCATGCGTATGGAGAACATGATTGGAATGACAAATGCTAAGGGCCCTATTTATGTTTCCTAACCCGGTGCGAGCCAGCCCGTTAAATTAATAACTTCAAAATTATGGAAGGAAAAGAAATAACAAACAAAGTGCCACATTTTCAAATGCGGTCCTTGGTTACTGGATGATTCTGCTGTTGAGGACCTGTCTCGAGATGCTTCTATGAGCTGGTTTTCAGCAATGCAGAGAATAGAGCAGAAGTCAGTAGCTGCAGCAGGTATTTGGTATACCTGAAAGTCACCCCTAAGTATCCTAGATTGGTCAGCCAAAATCATTGACCCTCTATATCATTTTTGACTTATGGTTTTAAGTGATACCTTCTGTGGAGGCCATTTACTGCAGGAAGGGCACCAGTCATCTGTTAACTGGTAAAAACAAATTAGTGCCGATTTGTCATCACTGTTGTTGGCTGGGTGAGTAACTTCAGTGTTAGCCCCCATCTCATTATCTTGCTCCTTATTTCTGGACACTTGTACCCATGGACATAAAGCCATGAATCATGCCACGGCTCTCACAGCAGGAACAACTTTGAGGTTCTCGCCTGAACTTTGGCAGACGAGGTTCCTTGGGTAAATCTGAGATGCTTCCTCAGCCTGACAAAGGGTTTTTATACTCAAAAGCTTGCTAAGAAGAATTTTTCCCAACTATTTGAGTTTGTCTAGATATCAGATTTACCCGGAGAACCTCGTCTGCCTATGTCCTTAGACCAACGTGGCCATGTGGCCGAATGCTCTCCCAGCATCTCTCCAGACCCTTCTATTAGGCTTCTCCTTACTATTGTTTTCTTACCCGTCACTCTGATTGCTAAGCAGCCAGCTCTGCCTAGGTGACCTGGGCAGGTACATTCCCGAGGGAGGGGGAATCTGCTCCCACGGTTCAGTTTCCCACCTATGCAGGTCATGTGACTAGTTCTTTCACCTGTCTATCAACCTGGTTGCCTGGGCTACCCTAGCTCCTATTGTCTGGGCATTTACCTCATTGCAAGGGCCACCAGGTGGCCAGTCTTGCTTTTTAAATGGATTGGTTGGCATCAGAAACACCTGCCTGATTGGACTGGGAAGGTGAGGCCTCTTGAAAGCACCTGGCATCCATCAACAGGGCTGCTTCTGGTGGGAACTTAGTGATGAGGTCACAGCAGGGATATATAGGGTCCCTTCTTCTTGGAAGGGCAAACCCATCTTAGACAGTATGGGAGCTGACCAAGTAGAGAGAGGGGGATCCTGCTCCTGAAAATGGACACTCATTGAACTGGCTGCTTCTAGAGGAAAGCTCAACCAGCCTCTAGATGTTACTTGTGAGTAAGCTACTTGAAACCCACCTAGATGTATAGCTTGCAGTGTAGCAGATGTGTAATCAATGGCTACCTACCCATACTATTTGCTCTAAGGTTATTCTGTGATTCCTCCCTATCCCATATCCTCCCCCAGGACTCCTCTCTCAAACCAATAAAGATACCTATTGTACCTAGCATAGTGGAGTCACTGGGAGAGGAATAAGAGGCATGCCTTCATGTCCTCTTGATCAGCTGACTCAGGGAGGCTACTATTTGTGCTCCAGGCCAAGGGGAAGCACCCCAAGTTCTTGCAGTGGGTCAAGCACCCTCAAGGCCTACAAGGCCAGTGTATCCCAGGGGGCACAGGGCCATTGACAGACCGAGACTCCTGGGTGGTGGCAACAGTGACCCCAGGCTTGTGGGTGTGCTCCAGGAAGGGGGTTGGCCAGATGTGAGGCACCCCAGGGAGGCACTTGGAGTCTGGTAGGTGGTTGGGAACAGTAAGGTGGGTGGCTCAGCACAGGAGCGCCCCCTGCTGGCCTGTCACAGGCTACAACCTACACTTTTGAACTTTGTCATTTGCTGTCTTTGTGAGTTTGGGCAAGTTGACCTCAGTGTTCCAGTTAGTAAAATGGAATAATATTTAAACATTAAGAGCAGCTATGAAAGATAATAGGATGGGTTGTTATAAAAGGGAATTCATTAGTTTTTGCAAAGTGTCTTGAAATCACAAACTCCACTGCGACCGATTCAGACTGAACATAAGAAAGAAAACACAAGCCTCCGTGGCTCACCAAAAGCATCCGGGAATGTCTCCTTGCTAAAAAGGAGGCTTACACCCAATGGAAAGAAGGGGTC
>NW_017728911.1:33827335-33889017 GCF_001723895.1 Crocodylus porosus | reverse complement strand
CTGTTCCCCGAGCACCGCCAGGAGTGACCAGGAATAACGGTCACAAGCTGGCAGAGGGCAGGTTTAGGTTGGCTATCAGGAGGCTACTTCACAGTCAGGGCGGCTAGGGTCTGGAACCAACTTCCAAGAGAAGTGGTCCTGGCTCCTGCCCTGAGGGTGTTTAAGAGGAGGTTAGATGAACATCTTGCTGGGGTCGTTTGACCCCTGTACTCTTTCCTGCCATGGCAGGGGGTCGGACTAGATGTTCTGCTCAGGTCCCTTCCGACCCTAGAAACTATGAAACTATGAACTTCTTCAGTGCCCGAGCCCCCAAGGTTTGGAACAGCCTGCCATCAGAGGTGGTTCAAGCACCTACTTTGGATACCTTCAAGACGCATTTAGATGCTTATCTTGCTGGGATCCTATGATCCCTGCTGATTTCCTGCCCCTGGGGCAGGGGGCTGGACTTGATGATTCTCCAGGGTCGCTTCCAGCCCAAATGTCTATAAAATCTATGAAATTCTCATTGTAAAGAAACAGCTATATATTTCTTTGCAAAATGGAACTAATCAAAATGTTTAATGTTCAAACAAAAAAGTCAAGATGTATATATTTTTTTTCTTCAACCTCTCCCTGCAAAAAACTCTCGAGCTGTTTCCAGCCACAGAATTGGGTGAGCTATTTTCACCATCAACACTTTGAATCTTGAATTAGAAAAAGGAAATTTAAAAAATCCTTTTTCTTCCTCCACTTGACCAGCTGCAGTATAGAGTTTATTATTAAGCTGTGCGCCTGTATGACCTACTCTGTGGCCATGCTCTTGAATTATATGCCCTATTACCTCTCTGTGTCCTTTCCTATTAGCTTCCAACATAATATCTGGCTTATCACTACTTGATCCTTCATGCAGATCAAATACAACACTATCTGCTAAACTGTCAACTGTTTCCTGACCTCCTTTTCAGCTCTAAACAGTGTCCATGTGATCAAACAACTGCAGTAGCTTTAAAATACAGCTCCAGGGTACAGATCTTTTTTGCCATGCCTGACCCTTCTCTTTTCTCTTAGCTTTAGCTACACCCACCAGATATGCCTCTAGCTCATGGCAAACAACCAGGAGGGAAGATCAACACGCCAGAAGTCTTCTGCTTTTGTGCTACAATAGCTCTGTGTACTTCAGATCAGTCTTCAGTTGCTTGCCTTTCATCCTGTGACGGATGGAGGTTCTCCATCTCTGTTTGACCTGCAGAACTTCTGATTAGCAGAGATTTGCCTTCAGGCTTCTGGGCATAAAGGCTTGATATGCTTTTCTCCCACTATTGTATTATAGGAGCAGCATGAGCTTTATAAGATGAGAGGCTCATTAATTCTTTGTGGTCATCGCTGAATGGTTTTACCCAATGGCTTTCAAGCATTTCCTTCAGGACTTTGATTTCAGCCTAATTATAACGGTGTGTACATAATTTCATTTCTTGAATGCTCCTCACCCATATACTGAGGAAAAATGCTTTACAAACATTAATTAATTTAACCTTGCACCCCAGCGAGTTAGAGAGAACTTCATTATATCGGTGTGAGAAAGCTGAGGACCAGGGAGGTTAAGAGTCTTAGTCTCAGTTCCCAGAGCACGACTTTGGAGACTGTTGTGTATTGGAGCTCCTTTTTGACTTGGACGAGTAGATACTAGTGAAATGCATCTGTTTTAGAATCAATATCTTTTTTTCTTAAGCTCCTGGCAACATGGTGCCTCTTGACCGATTTTTAAGCAGAGTTTTTGGATTGAAGCAGGTCAGAATTGCTTTTCCCGGTGAAAACATCACTCTTTTTTTTTTTCGATCAGAAATCAAAACTAAATATTTCAGCTCCAAAGTAAAGGATTGGCAACCTGGAATCCTGCAGACTGAGTCATGATGGTTGTAATTCAGGTGCTTCATACTCCCTTTTCTCTGGCACTTTGTTTCCCAGGAGGAGGTTGTGTGTTAAGGCAGCTGCAGGGCTTCAGTGGATCATGGGAAGACCAACACGTGGAGAACAACTGGAGCCAGCACCAGCCACCTTAGAGGTTTGAGGGGTTTTTGTTTTTTAGGGGAAAGCCAGCATTTTCTATGAAGCTTTTTTTTTTTTTAGTTCAAATGTTTTTTGATGTAAAAATTTTTGGATCAGTGTAACATTTTGATAACTACTTGTTTTCACTCCCAGTTTCTTCCAAGTTTTGGCCTGTATTACATAGGAAATGCTCTTATTAATTCAAAAGCACAAGCCAGCAGAGATGAGCATCTCAGCAGAGTGTATAGGCAAAATTACAAGATCCAGACAAGAATGCTATGAGGTACAGCAGCTAATGGTTTGCAGCAACACTGACATGATACTAATTATGTCAAGACAGGCCATTTAAAATTCAGCCAATGTGCTTTACTATTCCAAAGAGTTTAGCAGTTTGCACAAGAAGGGTTGTTGATCATTTAACCAAATGTTTTTTGACAGAGTCTTTCACACATTCCTCCTAGGTGGTGCCGCACAAAGCGCTGCTTTTTGTCGCTCTTGGTTGGATGCTACCCAAGGCAGCCATTCTGCTAGTCGCAAAACGATTCATAAAGCAAAGTGGGAAATCAAAGGGCACCAGAATTGGTGCCATTATTTCAGAGTCCACAGACAGAAAGGAAAGCCAGTGGCAGACCTGGGGAAACGCAACCTCAACGGCTTTACCAAAGTAACCCACAGATGGCTACTGTCTGCGTGACATCAGACTGCGACCGTGGACCTTACGTTGGTTTGTAAACTCGACTGGTGTCCAGAGCAGACAGAAGAGCTGGTTGTCGAAGGTAGCTGCCTGCAGTAGGCAGGGGAATCTGGGAATAGCCTGGCTGCACCTTGCAGAAGTCCACCCCAAGACAAAACAGACTGGAAATGCAGACACAGCCCATACACCAATGTAGGTTTCTGACAGGTAACTTCATCTCGGAGTCGTATAAACCACGTTACCTGAGGTCAGGGAGACATCAGGTAATGTCTGACCCTAGTATTCATTGAGGAGCAGCAACCCAATGATGATTTGAAGACAAAGTTTGCTTTGCTCCTAGACATGCTGTGTTACATTCATTCTCATTTCTCATCCGTAAGCCTCAGGCCTTTAGCACCTTGTAGTGGAATAGGCTAACTCCCGTGGTATGTAAGCATTTGTTAGGGGATGCCTTCTCAGAAAAAGCACCTTCAAAAAAGTTTAGCAGAGTAAGGACCCAGGAAAAGCTGATAGATACCCAGGAATGAGCCTGGCACTTCTGTGCGGGTACTTTTGAGAAATATGTCCCCAAATAAGGAACATGTTTATTCTCCACCAACAGGAATAATGATATTATTTATCGTAGCTCTGCTGTATCGGAGAAGTGTCTGTTAAGATGTAGAGCCTCTATTTCAGTGTGGAGGTAGGATCTGATCAGAGCCAGGTTATCCAGTTGACTCTGAGTTTGCAAGCACCGTAGATGCGCTTAATGAGAGAGTCAGGGGGTTATGCTTTGCTCTGTAAAATACTTGCTGTGCTTCTGGCCTTTGCTAACTAATAATAATCCTAGACATAGTTAAATCTTGATTTACAAGTGCATGAGGTATAGCAGAGGTTGCCCTTCAAAATGACTTGATTAGAGAAACGGATAAGGTAGGCTCAGTATTTATTCTGTCAGGTATCTGCAGGGCAGATCCTTTGTATAGCGCAGAGCCTAAGGGAAGGTCCTTAGTTGTCCAGGGCATTAAACGTGGTAACTGGCAAGTTTTAAAGGTGAGCCCTGAATGTACTGCATTTGGGCCAGTTGACCTGCAGGGCATTGCAGAGGGTGAGGAGCTTACAGCTTTGACCGGGCAGATTTGCAGTTGTGACTGCGGCAGCAGGTTTTTTGGTTTTTTTTTATGGGCTATTGCTCCCATGGAGAAGTGATGCAGGGAACGTATTTAATATCTTTTTAACCTGTTTAAATTCAGTGAGCGCTTGTCCTTTGTGTAACAAGCTAGCTGTCCCGGTTGTCTTCGTCTCCTGTCATAGTTGACTTCTTCCTGCTCCCACTTTCCACCACCTTGCACCTGTGTGCCCTGGTCTCCTTCTCCCACTGCTCCATTAGACCTTCCTCTGCTAGTCATGGTTGGCAGCACCAGCCCTCTGGAAACCCTGGTCCTAGTTAGCAGCTTCCATTTCCTTTGCTCTTCTCAGATGCAGAATATGACAAGCCAGCTCTCTGCAGGCCACTGACAAGTACAGCCAGGGCTGCTGCGAGCGGTTGGATTAGGTGCGTTGGTGCATATGTACATTTGCAGTATAGTAGCTCTTGCAGAAGTAGTTGCCAGACTGAAGGTCTAAAACAGCAGTGCTCAGCCTTTTGGCCCCACAGGTCAGATGAGTGGCATGGGGCTGCCCCCTCCCACCTCTGTGTGCCACATTTGGGGCCGAAGGCTGCACCCTTTTGCCCCCCACACCGGGATTAGGCTCTGGGACCTGGTGCGACTCCTGCCTGCGCTGTGTGCTGGGAGCAGATGCCTGATTTGGCTCACAGCCCAGGACTCCCCACAGCTCTGGAGATTTGGCAATAGGGGAGCGCCAAATTTCCAGACCCATGGGGAGCTCCACGGGCTGGATGCCATGGTGCTACAGGCCAGATCTAGCCCATAGGCCAGAGGTTAAGTACCCCGGTCCAAAAGATTCAGAGGTGGGTTCAGGATCTCTCCCAACTTCCCTTAAGTGGTCCCCCTCACTGCCATGATTCTTCATTGATCTGTACCACAGATCATGTTTTTGGGTACATAAAGGATGCATCTCTCTCTCCCTTTCTCTGCATTGAACTTGTGTGCTGTGCACCATCGTATGTCCCATGCAAGTGGTACATTTTCTCTGGGCACTATTTCTGCTTGCGGCCTAGGTGGAGATATGTGGCCCATGTGAGGGGACTGGGAGGAATTATGGGAACAGAGGCCTTTTGTTTCATACTGGATATGATAGGGTCTTTCATTTGCTAAGTTGGTTGATCTGATTAGAGGTTGCTTTTTAAAAAAAAGAAAAAAAAAAGTGAACAGGTGGCAGACATAAATACACAGCTGTGCATTATTGCTGATTTTATTGCTATTTTATAATGTTGTCCACGGTTATTTTACAACAGTTTTCTCTATTCATGACATCGCTGTAAATCTCGCTGTAAAATGGCTCTAATGTGGAATGAATGCCATGAAATAAAATGGCCAACTTCAAGGATCAGTCAATTGCACTGAAAAAAAAAAAAGAGGCAGAGGGATGGGGGATGCAACAGGGGAAAATAAAGGAAAGCCACAGGGAAAAAAATTAGGGGACTGAATGCCTCATTATGTCACGATTTTCATGCTTCCCAATGCACTGAAACACACTGAAGGAGAAAGCAGTCGGTTGCTTGAGCCGCTAGGTGGTGCCAAGAAAAAACATTTTCTAGGTGGGGATGACATTTCAGGTTTCTGCCTGCTATGCACTCAGATGCCTTATTGAGTGGCTTTTACTTATAGTGTCTTAAGCGTGTCCTTAAAGCAATTACTTTACTTCTCCAGAGTAACATTTGGCATGTATGGGCTCTATTTAGGCTTTTAGCACTGGCTAATTTGTCTAGTCTGAGTTTTATAAGTTCACATTTATATTCGCGGTCAGCTTCTATTACTATAACAGCCTTTGTCTTATACAACTCGCTTCATTCTTTTCCTAATTTTAGCAAGAATGCAGGTTTCTTTGTGCTCTGCTCTGGGGTTAGGAAAGTGAGTTGTTTTTTTTTTTTTTTCCTTCTACCCAAGTGATGATTGGATTATTTTTTTTCTCCTCCTCTCTAACTTTTTGCTCACTTCTCAGTCAGAAGGGCTTGATTATTTGATATACCTTTGTCTGACTTCAGCCTGTCAAAATTCAGAATTTCCATTCCAAAGGAAATCCTGATCTGTCTCAGGTTTTCCTTCCAGTTTTCATCAACAATTTGCAGATTCCCATGAATTGCACAAAGAGTCTCGTGATTATTCTGCATGTATATTTCTTTAGTCTCCATCCCTATATTATTATTATTATTATTATTATTATTATTATTATTATTATTATTATACTATCATCCATGGATGCATTTATATAGGTTTCCTTGAATAAAACAAAACTCTTAACCTTCCTCTGCATGTAGAAAGGCAGCCACAAATGCTGATGACTGATCCAAGAAAGATGTGGAAAGTTGCACTGTAGTAAGAATGAGAACGACATGGGGGCTGCAGTGTATCTAATTGCAAAGCTAGATGATTGTCCCCATCATTGTTGTGAGGCCTTTAGGTCTCTGTGCACCTGTTCTCTCTTTTTTTTTTTTTTTTGTCTAAGTGCTGTGTTGTATAGGCAGAGGATAAATGCATCTGAATGGACCTGGATGTAAGTATTACACTTATGATGAGATGATACTTAGAAATGCATTCCTTCCAAGGCCACTCTAGTTAACTCATTTAGGCATCAACACACTTACACCCTGGGGATTTTGGAACTGCACATCTTGCACCTGCCTTTTTCAGCTCCCCCCAGAATGCAAAGCAGCTGCAAATCAACACCTCTGATTTCTTTATCTATGCTTTCAGCTTCATAAAATCTATGTTCAAACTTTGCTGGCTCAGTTTGCACTTCCAGACTTAGTTGCGAATAAAGATGCATAAGGAATTTGCTCCGGCATTTTATCTAGAATTGCCATTTTATTTTGTTCTTCGAAGAAGTGTATTAGAGATGACTTCAGCCAACTGCCTCTGTTAAAAAACCAAGCCTCACAAATTGCTCTCAAATCTACTAAGTGCTAATAACATATATTGTAAAGAACCCAGTTTTGCAGCCATCTAAAGCAGTGGTCCTTGGCCTTTGTAGACTGAAGGCACCCCTCGCTGGATTTAAGGAACCCACTGGATTTAAGGAACCCCTTTGAAAAGGCCAGCTCTTAGTTTTCACTTGTGGTTTTTGTTTTTTGTTTTACTATGAAAAAATAGAGCCATCCTTCTGTTGCAAGGAAGTCAAACACCACAGCAGGTCAACAGGTTTATAACAGTGTGGATTCCTGTGAATCATGCTTGCATACCTAGCAGTTTGCATACTCAGTAGTGGTTGAGCATCACCGATTTAAGACTGGAAGATAGAAGTTTTGCGCCTTAACACAGAGGTAGTGGGTGAAATGTAACAGCCTGTGATAGTTCACATTAGATGATCAATGGCACCTTCAGTCCTTGAACTTTATCAGCTCTATGAAAAGGAGAAGAAACATCACCACTGTCCCTCTAAGAGAAAAAACACTTCATAAGGATATAGAGGATTTAGACATTGCTAGAATCAGGCAGTGTCTGCAAGAAACAGAAATTCTTATAAGACTGTACTTACCTTTCTCCTGAATATATTGCTTTATAGTCTATTACATTCATTCATGAAAATGAACCTAGTGGAGCCATCGTTGCCCAGAATCCTTTATATCCTGCATCTTGGTGTCAGCGCCTTTTCCTCCAGAGATGCCCAAGTGCTTCCAAGAACAGCAGACTTCTTGTAGGATAGTCTTGGGATGCTTTACCTGAGCCTGGCAAGGTAGTTTGTATAGTACTCAACCATGCTATGTTTGCTTTAGCCTCTGCTATCCACCCTCAAGACTCAGAGTGCAAAAGCCACCTGCATATTTAGAAACCACCAAAGGTCTGAGTTCATTGCATACCCATTGTTTTCTGAGCCAAGGATGTAGGGTCCTTTCCTGAGTCCTCGTCACAAGGCATTTAACAGAATCCACAGATTTGTTGGACTCTGGCAGGGTCGTGCTGTGAGCTCTTCTGCTCCAGCCTCAAACGTGTGTTACCTAGGCTGTCAACCTTGTGACTTGGCACCCATGCCACCCTGGCTCTCTATGAAGTGGGGTGGGATTCCCGTGATCCTTCTTATCTTATTGCTGGTCTGTAGCGAGCTGTCTTCATTGACTTCTTGGGCTTGTTTGTGTAAATATTTCCTGTGGATGGCAGGCATTTCCCCATATCTGCTGGGGATGGGCTGGGGAGTGAATAAGGTATCAGGGGCAGGCCCTGAGACTGGACTAGATGACCTCCTGAAGGCCCTTCCACCCCTACTTCTCTGTGATTCTATAATACCATATATACTCAAATCCAAGATAAGGATTTTTTTCCCCGTTCCATTTTATATGCAGGGCTGAAAACAATAGGACTATCCTTGGCCACCATATTCAGCCGTTTTGCATCCCCATAGGGCCAGATCCTTGATCTGAGTCTAATCTTTCTGGTCTTAATCGGGCAAAATTCCTGTTGATTCCAATAGGAGGTTAGTTAGGGCAAGGGCTACTGGACTAGGCCATTTATTTCATTAGTCACGTTAATTAACCACAGAGAATGTTCTTGCTCCTAGTATGAAGCTGTGGCCCTTGTGTCTAGCAGGGCACGTGAGCAACTCTTCTGTGGTGAGATGGAGTTGAAGGACCTCTTATGCAATGGGGTTGGGCTGGAGAATCACTCCTGCGAAGAAGTAGAGTAAGAATCCTTTTGTGTAGTGAGCTAGAGATGGTGAATCTCGCGTACAATAAAATTAAGGTAGATAAAGAGCTTCTCCTGTAATATGAATAAGGAGAAAAACCTTTTGTGTGACAAGGCAGAGAAACCCGTGGTGACACCCGCAGAGAAACTCTTGTAGGAGACTGGGGCAAGAGAGGCTTCCTATGATGCTGCTGTGGTGAAGATCCTTTTCTATGCCAACAGCCTGGTGCTAGACAGGCTGGAGAAGGAATATTTAATGGGGATGCAGCCAGCAGTAAGATTAAGAAAGTCATACTCTGCTTCTGGTGTGGGCTGGCACCAGATTTTCATGGCGATAGCTTCGATGGATTTGATAGAGCCACAGGTAGCCTGTTTATTGAAGGCTTTGCCTTTTCTGTGTTAGGTGCCCATGTATCTATTTCAGGATGGAGCAGATTCATTTAAGCCGCCAGGAAAGATTAAATTATATCATTTACTTTACATGACAAGGGGGTGACATGTGCAGGTTTCCCATCACGACGGGACGCAGTCGAGCGGAGCTTTCAACGTGTACCTGTTTCCTCTCAGGTACAGCGCCTATTGATTGAAGAGCCATGTAATACATTAGAGGGAAAAGAAAGCGTGAATTAATTTAGACAATCTAATGTAGAACACGTTTATTCCCTCGTCGAACTAAATCACAAAGAGAGGTGATGAGACTGTCAGGTATCAAACCAACCGACCTAGTGGGGGAAGGGGCCAGGGATTCCACGTTATCGAGGAGAGAGACAATTGGATGGCATGAGCAGGGATTTTTTTTTTTCTTCTGTTTGCACGTTAACATCTGTCCTTGCAATGCAATGGTGCAATGTGGTAGATGGGATTAGAGTACAGTTTTTTCCTGGTGGGCTATGGGATGACTCATTGGGGAGGATGCTCTCTCGGACTGGAAAGATCAGTTCCTGTTTGGCCACAGGGTTTTCTCCTTGATGGTGGGCAAGTCACCTAGACTTAGCTACTCAAAGGCATCTTTGCTTTCTGTAGGGATTAGGTACCTAAGTGCATGAACGCCGTGTGCCCACATAGGCTGGGGGGCATGGCGGGCTCCAACAGGCGGCTGCAGCGCTGTTGTTGGCGGGGGGTGGCGATGGCCAGCGCCAACCAGTTGTTGGTGACCACCTGGAGACACCACTGGCAATTGCGGACCACCTGCAGTGTTGGTGGCAAGTGTGGAGGGTGGCACGTGGCGTCTGCCCGCAGGCACCGCCAGCAGTGTCGGCAGTGCCTTTTTGGAACGGGTGCACTGCCATGCTCAAGGGCTGCACGTGCACCCGTGTGCACCACCTACGCGTCGCCAGTGCCTAAGTGCCTTTGAGGAGTTGGGCCTTTAGCTTTTCTGGACACCGTTTTTCTACCTGTAAAATATGGAATAATAGTACAAAAGTGTTGTGGGTTGATTGAAGGTTGTGAAGTACTCACGTGTTCTGCTAATAGGGTGCTGCTGTATAGGAAGGCAGCCTAAGTGTCTGGGCTCTAGCCAGGGGTCAGTCATCCTGATACCGTGGAGGATTGCTTGTGGAGCTCTAGCAAGCATGGAGGTGGATGAAGACTGCTCAAAGTCACTGCTGTGCTGTTTGTCCTGGAATAAGCTTGATCCCGGAGGAGCAAATATTATACTTGCAAGTAACTTAGGTAGGTGTGACATGAGGTTTAGCTGGCATGTGTAATGCTTGAGGAAAAGACACCGTAGACAGTCATGAAAAATAGTCTTAACATAGGGCTGATGTCAGAGTCCTTGCGGAAATGCTGAGAGCAATCAGTTTCATTGGCAACCATGAATAATGCATATACCGGTAATAATGAACCTTTCCTCTCAGAAATTTATTTTGCCGTATCTTTGTGGTTTCTCCAGGCTCGTCCAAAGGCACAGAAAACCCCCAGTTCCCCTCTAAGTTCATGGTACGATTTCATTGATCACAGGTCACGGTAATGTTGAGTGGAATAGGTCGAAGCCATGCAGCTCCGCTGATGGATTAATATTTTGCAGGCTTCTGTGTGGCAAGATATGCAAAGGATCAGGTAACACTTTAGCTAGCAAGCTGTCAGCAAAGCCTTTCTGTTCCTAGTGGCTAAAATCAGAGATTCTGCTGACCGTGCACTCTCACGTTCCTCTCGCATCCACTACCTTGGCAGTGCCTTGCATTACAGGAACTTGGAGAACCGGGGTCTTGAAACAGCCTGAAGCCCAGCCTTGAAGACAGACAGCTGCCATTGCATTTCAGGGGTCTGTTTTAAGCCAATATATATCTGATTCCTCTAAGTAAGCGCTTACAAACAGAACACGCATTTGCCCTTTGGTGCAGGGCAAATTTTAGACCAGGTTCTGCCATTTTTAAACCAGTCTGTGTGCCACACTTCTGTTATGGGTACAGATGAGTTCCTATACTGGTAAAACTGTAATGTCTGTACCTGGCCTTCAGGGGTGCATTGGTTAGGAGAGCAGAGAGCGGTGACCCCAGATTTTCAGACCTGGTTTGATTTGGATGCTGGCAAACATCTGAACCGTAAAAGCTTGGTACGTTTGCTCTTAATTAAGCACATTAGTGCATTAATGTTGAGGATATCGGTGTAGACCCCACAGGGCTCTGAGCAGAGACCATTTGGGAGTGCAAAGACCTCTTCTGCATTCCCTTACACCAAATCTAATCTTGACAGCAGTTACGGTAGTGGGAAATGCTACTTAAAAATGGAGGACGCAACACTGTTCGCTAGATTCTGGCTTGGCTAGGGAGCTGTTAGTGGTATGCATGAGACGCAGTTTGTTTTAAAAGGATGTGTTCTTAAATGCCCAAATCCGGCATGCTGCTGCTTATACAATGCATTAGTTATGCTTAGTTCACTAACAAGATTTATGTGCACTCTGTGCTGGAGGCTGGGGGACCATACTGTGCAACAAATGCTTCTCTCTGACAATGGCAACTCGAACTCTAGGTTAGATGCTGGTAATTTATCATAAAAGCTTGACAGGCTTAACAATACATCAGGTAGATTTATACTCTCCTTGAGTTTAATGTTCATCATTCTCTTATGTTCTGGAAATGATCCTTTCTTGAAGTCTAGAGGCAAAGAAAACCAGCTTACGGGTGTAATGGGACCGACTAACTGTTATTTGTCGAATCTAATTGTTCCTTTGAATATTGTCTGTAGCCTTTAAGATGTAGAGTGCAGGACTTAAAGGCACCAAAGGGTTTTTCCCGGTACAGAAAAATCTTCCTCTTGATATTCAGCAGTTTCTTTATGGGTTGTTTGGTCTTCAGACATGATCAAAATTGCCAGGATTTTCTCATTTGAAGAGAATGAGTAATGCTCAGCGCTTAGTGCAGTGTGTAGCTCTTCAAATCACCGATTATGTTTTATTTTCTATTATGTTGAATGGAACGATTTTATTATGGACTATCATTTTCTGTTTTCGCTGCGGTTTATTTCAGTGATTCCTGCTGGAGCCCTACCCGCCGCGCGTTTCTAGATTACAATCGACTGCCTAAGACTGTTTCAGAAGCACTTAATGGGCTCGCTTAAATTAGCCAATCTACAGGAGTGAAGTCAGAAGTAAGAACAATCTGAATGTCTGCTGCTTTGAAAGTTAAAAGGAAGAGGTTACCTTATGGCCTGAATCAAGCCTGCTTCAGCTCAGGCTCGAAACACTTGCTGAAATCTCAGCCTTACCATTTACATTCTCTGTTTTGTGGATTTATGCCAAACCTTAAGAGCCACGGAGAGCAGTCCTTCGCTCTGATTTTTGTATGTGCACCTAATCACAGATGAGCACCAGTGTGATGGGTTCCATCCTAGCACGGGGTTTTTCAGCTACTAGCTTGACGAATAGCTACCACTGGGCCATCAAGTCCAGGCTCGCTCTTGAGGAGCTGTGTGACCATCCATGTTCTCTGAGCCTTGGGTACAAGGGGGGGCACTTACATACACTGAATAGTGGGCTACCAGCGCAGCTTCCTCACCTGGATGGATGCATGGTTTCACCTCACCCGGTGAGACGAAGGTCCTAAACGACAGGGGAATAACCTTTTTTTTTTTTTTTTTTTATGAGGCAATTTATAACTTCCCCTCCAGGATGGGAATGTGCAGTGATGCATTCTGGTGTTCAAAGTCAAAGGCAGACTGGAACAGGTGCACAGAAAGGATGATTAGGAGACCAGAGAGTCTCTTGGACATGAGGAGACTAAAAAAAGCTTGTCTTATTTAGCTTTGCTAAATGAAGGGTTGGAAAGGAGATGACTGTTCTCTAGAAGTATGCCAGTGGAGTCAACACCAGACACCAGAACAAATCGATATAAATAAAGCAGGAAATTAGAAGAAGGCTTCCAATGCTCAGCCGTCCAAAAAGGGTAATGAAGGCAAAAGCAGAAAAAGTTTTAAAGGAATGGATGGGATAATATGACGTGTTTGCCTGTGATAGCAGGGGACAGGACTTGATGACTCCAGGGGTGACTTCCTGAACTATGTCCCTAATATGGCGGGGGGAGTGATGGGCAAATAGGTTCAGGCATTGTGGAGAAGTTACCTGAACTTATTTGAACAGAACTGAGAATAGCTCCCCTTCCCTGTCAGATCTGGGGCAAGTTTCAGTACATTTCTTATCTGATTGACTCATCCATCTCTAATTAGTAGGACTTTCACAACATGTGTAATATTCACCAGGAGAGATAATTATGTAGGGAAGAAAGGAATTATTAATGGGTGGGACCCCCACCAAAGTCCTTCAGCTACAAAATGAGGTCATTTAAACCCTCCTTTTATTGGTTTTTAACTTGCAGAAATTACAACAAAGGAGCAAAGTTATTGGCCAGAGGGGTTTTTTTCCCCTCAAATTCTTGAAGCTCTAGTTATTAAATCTGGCAAAAATTCTAATCTAATAAACCCAGATGGATTCAGGCACAGTGATCTAATAATTCCTTTTCACTTATTAATTATTAGAATATCTAAGAACAATTTAATTTTCCTCCACATATTAGAGTGACTTTATTCTCCCTGCTTTCCCCCCTCCCACCCCGGTCTGTGTCTGATACATAATTAGTGAGTGGCATGTGAAAAAATTAGGGCTGAAGGAAGGACGGAGGTGCAAAAGAGGCATTAATACTTCTCTGACACTTACCCAGCTTTGTGCTGGACCAGTCCCTGGAGGGGTAGAGATGTATATGAGGACAAGTGCAGAGCCACGAGATCTAGGAGCATCATGGACATTCCACATTTTTTCTGGCTCCTTTCCTTCTACCAGCAGCAGAGAAAGGAGTAGCATAGGAAGCACTATGCCAAACCTATGACACCTGAGGCATCAAGCAGTAGGGCTGCTTCAATTGGGAGGAGAGTCGGCCTGATTTGGTGGCTGAATCTCCGAATCCCAATTGAATCAGGAGACCAGTGAAAAGGTCCAAATTGATTTGAAGCTCTCCACATTGATTTGGAAAACATTTGGAGAGCTCTGGTGATTTGGGCAGTCCCCACTCGCTGCCGTAGGGAGCTGGACCTGGACTCTGTGCTGGTAAGTAGGGGGTGGGGAGAGAGGGGTAGAGGAGGGGGGAGAGGACCATGGGGGGACCCCTGCCAGGCTCCATTCCCTGCCTGGTCACCCAGTCCCCCTGAGCACCCCCTGACCCCAGCCTGCTCTTCTAGACCCCGCTCCATGGCTGCCCTGCCCGGCCCCAGCTCTTTAAAAAAAGGCCCCCTCTCACTGGGTGCTGCCTGGTGGGGGGGTGATCCTTGCTGCCCCCCACTGTCCCATGCCATTTGGGGAGCTCTGCCATGAGCCACCTAACCCCCGCCCACTTTCCCAGGCCCATCCCCCATGGCTGACCTGCCCACCCCAGCTCTTGGCCCTTTAAAAAAAGAAAAAAGCCCCCACTCACTGGCTACTGCAGTGGCCTCAGGGCTTCTGGGGGCTCATGGCAGAGCCCCTCATGCAGTTCGGGGCAGTGGGGAATCATCTCCCGCACCGGGCAGGAGCTGGTGAATCAGGGCTTTTTTTTTTTCACGGGCCGGGAGCTAGAGAGTGGGCGGGGGTCAGGGGGTTCCATGGCAGAGCTCCCCACATGGCATGGGGCAGTGGGGGGGCAGTGGGGATTGCCTCCCTGCCTGGCAGCAGCCAGTGAGTGAGGGCTTTTTTTTTAAAGAGCTGGGAGCTGGGAGAGCAGACGGGGCAGTCACTGAGAGTGGGTGGGGGATGGGGCTGATTTGGAGATTCAGCTAATTTGGTGTGGCTGAATTGCCAAATCGGATTCAGCTGAATTGATTCAGGACAATGATTCACTGTCCCCCTAATCTGCCGAATCTGAAGTGAATAGCCGCTTCGCACAGGCCTATCAAGCAGTGACTTCAGTTTTAAGTACACTCCAGGACCTTACTAGACAGCTGACTTGAAAGACCCAAATGCTCTGGATTCACCAGTTCGAATGTCAGCTGAAGTCAAGTTGCTACTTCATCCTCTGGGGGGGATGTAGTGTACTGTCTTTCAGGTGACAACTCCAAGTTCCTATGTGACCCATAAACTTTCTGGCAGCAGCTTTAGCATGAGAAATAGATGGGCCAAACATTTCCTTCTCTTCACTGCAGTGCTGAGGAGCTGAGTCCATATTACCTGAAGCCTTTCAACCCAGAGGCCATCAGACTTAAGCACCCACTTAAGTGGCTTCCTAATGGAGGCCCTAACTTAGAAGTTAATGAGACTTTGCCTAAGCATTTTGCTAATTGTGCAAAGATTGCATGTTCTAAATCAGCCCCACTCACCTCACCAAACTACATACTCATATTTTCCCTTGATGAGTACATAACACTTCATGACTATATCTTTAATAGGCATACACCTAGGCAATCTCTAACAGGTTTGATGTTAGCACATTTCTGCAGCTCTGCTGGTTTTAACATATGCTCAGCCCATAACAAACTGTGCAGAGGAAAGGCTATGCTAAGGTGGGGAAGGGATACAGCTCTTTTTTCCCTTTCTTTTGAGGGTTTTTGGCTTTCAAAAAGAAATGTACCATGGCTGTTTAGTGCACTTATGTTCTCTGCTCAAAGTTGGAAGTGTAGGAGCCAAAGAGCTGGTAATCAGCGCAGAGATAATTCTTGCCTTCATTGTTACCCACTCACAAACTTCAAAGCAGAAAGGCTGCTCTCTTTGCACCTACAAGCATAATTTCCAGAGCTGAAACAGGGTAATTTTCACATGCAAATTCAAGAGGCGAGTATGCATTATCTGAGCCACTGCACATGCTGGTTAAAGGGACAATGCCACCTCTCTGTTACCTCCTAGAAGGGCTAGGCAGCAAAGATAATATGTCTCTCCCCACCTCCCCCCCGCCATATTTCTTGAGGAAGAAGAGAGACCCCTCTGGTACCCTTTGGTTTGCTTTGCTTATATGTAGGGGGCTCTAGAATATAATTTAGTTTAACATCTAGCTTTTTATCTTTAGGTATTTGGAGACCTAAGGCAAATATCAAGACTGGGTTGAGGAAGGAAACATTTCTACAGCAGCACATATTTTCAGCCATCTAAAATATACAGATTTGTGTGTGCATTAATCCTAGTGTGGTTTATGTAGGACAAAGACCAGGAGCAAACTCCATCATATCGACATTTCTCACCAGACCTGTACAGATGCTCTTTGAGAGAGTTAATTATTTCTCTCCTACTTGTTTCACAGTTTCCCTTCATGGTCCTAAATATGAGCCTCTTTATGAGTGACAGTGTGGAGGCATGAATAATAGAAGCATTATTTGGGAGGGAATGTAATCTAATGGTTAGAGCGGAGAAGCAGAAGCCTGGATACCTGATGTCTAGCTCCCCTTTCCCCCGTTACACTTGGGGTGCAATAAATATGTTAATCATAACACAAATGACAAGGGTGCTACACGTGCACCTAATTTAAGGCACCATAAAATGGGAAACCCGTCATCAATTTGTTCTACATATAATGTGGAACAATTTTATGGCAGGTTTGTGTGACACCTGAAATTGCATGTGTGGCTGGGCTGACAATCAGTTGATTGTTGCCTCTGGCCAAGGGCCACACAAGGGTCTGGAACCAGCCCCGAGCTTGAGCCAACAACTAGCTGATTGTCAGCCTGAATCTGATCCCCTATCCCAAAAGTGCACCTCCTGCATGGCCTTTTGCCTGCCTCTTTCATGGCAAGAGGGGTGATGGTTGGGATCAGGGATCAGATACCATGGGGCATTTAAACAAACATCTGGGGCCTAGTCAAGCTTGACTGACTGGACAATATTAACAGGTGATTTAGACCCAAGTTTTCAAGTTCTGAAAATAAGGTATTAAAATAAATGTCCTGACTTGTCAGATGGACTGAACACCGTGCTCTTTCTGAAGACTGGGAGCTGTGTATTCTCAGCACCTCTGCAAACCAGACCAAGTATTCTGATATCCAGTGGAGCCTTTGCTCACTATAGGCACCCTGACAATGTGAGTCTATCTCTCTGTGTACTGGCTCATTCCTTCACAGTGTGGGGCTGTGCTAGCTCCTCTATAAGCTCTCAGATTGTTGGATCCAAGCTTTTTGAAGTGCATGGATAAAAAGCCCTATGAAAATACAGTGCCCTTCCTTTATCTGAACCAGCAGCCCCAGTGGAGGCTTCACGGTCTCCATTGGGGCTGTTGGTGCAGATAGGTCTTACCTAGCTGGCTGTCAGCCAAAGAGGGCAGGTTGATGACCAGTCTGGAGATGGAGGACTTCATTGTTAATCAGAATGGATCCTTAGCCTGATTATAACAACATTATTAAATAAGCTCCATCTGTTAACACTGCGTGCGCCCTTCTGCCGGCAATAGAGACTGTGAGTTAAAGGTAGAGTCCTCTGGGTTATGTAATTCTAATTACAGCTAAGGAGCAAAAGAGAGCTATGGCTCAAACTGTCTCCAGCTCTGGGCACCCCTGAGCTGCAGTGAAGACCCTGCTCTGAATGTCTCATCTTCATTCTCTCTCCAGTCTCAAACCGAAAACCCAGATCCCAAACCTCTGGGCTTTAGGAAAGCTCAGACCCAGATTCAGATCTGAACTTTATGGGCTGAGCACAGATCTAGGGCATGGAGTGATCATAAACCCTTGGTCTTCCCTACCCACCGGAGAGCACTACAGGTCTACACTTGGGGGGTGGGAGAGCAGTAAAGGTGGAGGGCTCCTGCTGTGGGGGCAGATTACAACCCACACTATTGCTACACATGTCTCTCTCCCTCACACTACTGAGGGGTGAATACGTCTATGGAAGTGGGTGGTTGGTTACCACCATTGTAACACTGGGACATATTCTGATGGCAGCAGGGTGAATCATGGCTTCATTAAACCCTGTGGCTTCCTGAGCCAATGCACTGCCACTTGCCCCGTCACTACTTACACAAAACCTCCACCACTCACGCTGCTGCTGAAGGTGGATCCAGATCTATCCCATGAGGCTCCTTATGCACATCTGGTCCAGGGGGCCAGGCAGAATCCCTAGCTTATGGTATAAGCTCAGCTGTAACCCAGGTCGTGGCTCACTTCCTTTGCAGTGAGAAAGTAGGTAGAGCGACTCAAGGGCTGATAGTTCTCTAAATGGCTTCCCACAATTCCCTGTGAAGGACAGACAAGTTCTCCCACAATTGCCGAGAAACGATTCCCGAGAATCCCGGAATGCCTCAGCCCCAAGAACCATGGGATAGACTCCCTGGCAACTGTGATGGGACAGATACGGCGAGGACAGACTAGCATGGGGATGGCTTTGCTGCCCAGATGTACACATCTGGGCTGGACTGATTTGAATGACCAACTTGAGGCTAACTGAGCAGTGTGGATATACTCCCAGTTCTTGTGGGACAAGAATGTGGATAACAGAGCAGGCCGGATCCTGGTCATTTATAGTAGTAGAGAAGCAAAGAAAACAAAGTGGGAAGTTTTTCATGGAAATGCTTCCCTGCCACCATATTTATCAATTTTTTTCACAGTGGCTGATTAGGTAGAACCTGAGTAAGTGATGTGTGCTGATTTCACTCATGCAGATGTCTCATTACCCCACCTGAATGGAAATGAGGAAGGAACCGATACTGGGCAAGCCAGATCTAGGTCATGGGCTGCTCAGCACGGAGGGAAAAAATCTGGGTGCACTTGGTCACAGCTTGAATTGTTCCTTGATCATAGAGACATGCCCCTCCTTGGGGACCCCTACTATGGGACTGTGTTTGTGGAGGGGACCAGGCGATGGAACTTCTCACGATGCGGTCTACAAACTACGTCTGAATATTAAGTCAAATGTGTTTTAAGAAACCAACAGGCTGTGCTGCTCAGATTTGCATTTCCATGCCCAGAGTTGAGAGTTGCAGTTGACACCTGTTACACTCTGCAAACACAATATAATTGACTGCCGCAGGAATCCCTCCGAGAGGCAGCACCTTGTGATTAGAGTTTCTGAGCTCTCTTTCTCTCTAAAACAACACGGCGGTTTTAATTAACATGTCTAAAAATACACAAGTTGCAATCAAGCTTTTGCTGCTACCTACTGTATGCTCTCTAAAGGGGAAAGCACGTAATTTGCACAATCTTGGATTCTGTGAGCCACCTGTGAGTTGAAGCAAGTGATGCATGAGATTATCATAAAATTAATTGAGACCCTCTACAGGATCAACAGACAGAAAGGGGTTGGGAAGTAGATGCTAAAGCAACATAAGCAAAGTGCCGTTAATACCATTCTTTCAAGCCCACGTGCATTGTATTATAGGAGAGCCAGAGATACAGTATATTAAGTAAATGCAGATGTATGCTGTGGGAATTTAGTGTCTATAGCATCCGTGTTAGAGAGCTAGCTCATGATGTGGCACTGGGAATGATTTTATGATGGCTTGAATTCAAGGGGCAAATGAATATAGACATCACATATAGTTCACTGCTCGCCACTCAAGAGGTGAGCTTTTGCTTGAACCGCCAGGTCAGACCAGGGAAGTTTTTAGCCTCTGTGTGTGTCAGTCCATCTGCCACTCATAGGTTGTGACTTTTTTTTTTTTACTCTTATCTTTACTTGCAATAATTTGCTTTGTAAAAGCAGCAGCAGGGAGCAGCAATGTGCAGGCAAATCAGTCTGCAGCAAAGTTTTTTTGGAGAACAAGAGAAATGGGACTTGTAATACTTGCCTGAACTAGAATCTTGTCCTGGGTAAATCAGAAGACTTTAATACTCACCGCGAAGAGTTTCTGTAAATACTGCCTTGGGCAGTTCAGAATCAGAGACCTGGCAGGGTTTTTGCATTAAAAGGCTTCTGGTCCTGTCTTTTTTTGGCAGCTCTTAAAGGTCCTTCTAAACTTGAAGGCAGGATTGGAGCCTTGAAGTCAGATGCCTGCAGTAAGTAAAGCCAGAATAATGGCTTTACTCATAGGCCCATATGGCAGATTTTAGGCCAAATACTTTCCTGGTATAACTCCAATGACTTCAAGAAGCTCTCCCAGAATGGAATTAGGCCTACTGAATCCAATGTGATATGAGTTTATTGTATTGCGGTTTCACGCTTAAGCGGTGTGCTTCATCCAGAGGTCTCAAGCACTTTATAAAGACTAGTTAAGCTTAAAAAACAGAGATGCAAATAATTATAGTTATACCTGACTTCATTCTGCTCATATTTAAAGCAGCCTCTTCTTCCCACACACGAAGTCCTCTGCTGAAATGACTAGGGGTTATGGCAGCATTGGGGTACACAGGATGGATACCTCACAAGCTCTGACTCTATTCAGAATTGGCTGTGCTTTATTGACATGTTTAAGCTTTATTTTGCCTGGGAGCTACAAGCTTACCTAAAAAATGGATGGGGAATCTGCTGGTCGAATCATATGGCTCCAAGAGCTGAAGAGTTTGCCTTGGAAAATCTGAAGCACCTAGAAATGAAGCCACCCCTGGTTGTTTGTGAGTTGCCCCTATGATGTGTTGGTTATCTTTCTGCCTTCCTGAGCACTGGTGATTTAAATGGCTTCTCTAGTTATTTTTATAGCTATGCTGCAAGGATTATATTTAGATATCAAAGCCCCGGCAAGATAAGGTGATTGAGAAAGATTTAAAATAACGACTCCAAGGAAATCCCCACGTTCAGTCACCCCGCCCCCGTGAACCTCCTTTCTTCCTGCGCTACCTTAATCTCATCAGTGAAGCAAGCAAAGGAAAGTCCAGGGTTAGGAGGAAACTATTTCACTTATGCAGTGAGTCTGATAGCGTTAACAACAGGGCATTAGACAAAGGAGCCCCGCATACGTGATCAGACATGGCACCGTCTGCCAGATAAGTAGATAACGTGACCCTCTGTTGAAGAAATTCAATGCTTTTTATCTCCAAGCTAGAAAACGGAAAGGTAAAATTTGTTACTTAATAGTGTAGGAGTATTGAGGAGTGCACACTGCTGTGAAAGGCAACGTATAAGATCATGTCTGCACCACGACGCTGCTTTGTAAACTACCAGCAGCTATAATCCATTTTAACGACAGTGACAGTATGCCTGATGCGTATTTCTGTCCGTGACCAAATGGTCAGCAATTACATTGCTTTGGAACCTGATTTGGCAAGGTTTTTAGACATGCCTAGGACGGACTGCACATGTGCTTAAAGTTTCTGAATTGGGACCATGTTATAGATAGGTTGTGGCTTAATGACTTTGTATAATGTCAGGATTGTGCATTAATCTAACAGGGATGACTATGGGATTTTTTTCCATCCTGCATCTTGCGACAGATGCTGAAATGCAGTCATTCCTTGTTACAAACTTTGTGGATATCCAGTGCAGTGATGTTGTATGGGGTCCTGGAAAGCCAGCTGGGAAATACTGCATTAGGAAGAGAATTAAGGGTGGAATTCAAATGAAGGGAATATAAAAGGACATGAAGAAATAAATAATGTAGGGCATGCTGGAAGATACAAAAAGAAGTACAAACTCATTCTCTATCCGGCTGCTTTAGTTTACAGTTTGAATTTCACGTGATTTGCAAATAAAAAGAAGCTGTTTAATTTCTGGTCCTTTTTTTCTTTTTCATGCCCATGCCTGAGCCTGGGACCTGAATGTTTCAGCTGAGTTGTGTGAAAGTTACAGCTGTTTGTGCCAGTGTCTGTATATAACAATGATGAAAATATACGTGATCATTGTGCATTTGACATTTAGTCAAATGAATTGCGACACATGTGGCTGGATGCAACATGTAGCAGCCTTTTGTATCATTATGCCCACATCTCGCTGGAAGCATAGAGACAAGTAAACATCCCGTGTGGGATTGTGAAACTCCATGATGCTGTAATGTGCCATGATGGAAAAAACATTCATTTTTTGCTATCACCCTGCTGCTGCAAACAGGTACATGAAGCATTTGCAAAACAGAGTTAAATATATGTATGTGTGTGTGTATATATATTTATATACACACATACATATATATGCGTGTGTGTGTGTATACATGTATGTATATGTGTGTATGTATATATGTGTGTGTGTGTGTGTGTGTGTGTGTGTGTGTGTGTGTGTATACATTTCTATTCATGTTGTGCCAAGATCTGCTATCTATTACACTGGTGCAAATATGAAATGAATCCACCATTGTAACACAAGCAGGTCCAAGAAGGTGATCCTCCCCCTCTATGCGATCCTCCAGGTCTGGGCGCCGCACTTCAGGAGGGATGTGGACAGCATGGAGAGGGTCCAGAGGAGGCCGCTCGCATGATCAGGGGACAGCAGGGCAGGTTCTACGAGGAGAGGCTATGGGACCTGAACCTGTTCAGCCTTCACAAGAGAGCGCTGAAAAGGAGGTCTAGTGGCCATCTATAAACTTACTGGGGGGGGGACCAGAGGGGATTGGGTGAGACCCTGTTCCCTTGAACACCTCCCGGAGTAACAAGGAATAATGGCCATAAATTGATTGAGAGTAGGTTCAGGGTAGATATCAGGAGACACTACTTCACAGTCAGGGCGGCCAGGGTCTGGAACCAGCTTCCAAGCGCAGTGGTGCTCACTCCTACCCTGGGGGTCTTTAAAAGGAGGCTTGATAACTACCTAGCTGGGGTCATTTGAGCTTAAACTTATTAGGTGTCATAAGAGCCCTGTATTCATTCCTGCCCGGGGCAGGGGGTCGGGTTAGATGATCTGCTCAGGTCCCCTCTGACCCTACTTCTATGAAACTATGAAGTCAGAGCAGGAGCTTGGGATTGGAGAGCAGGATCTTGAGACAAGGGATTGTTTGTCTGTAGGAGTCGAGCCTGACGCTTGGGTGATGTAGGTTCAATTCCCTGGTCTAGTGCAGAAATGTGAAGGGTATAATGGTGAGGGGGGCCATATAACAACCTAAAGAAGACAGAGTAGTTCCAGTGCTGCCTTGAAGTACTGGATTGTGCTTGCAGCTTGGACAAATTCATAGGCTTTTAATTGACACTAGATGTGCCTTTTGGACTTTGAAATAAATGCTTATTTTGAAGTCTCCCTGTGGGTGTATTTTATGGCTACTTTGCATCAGTGGAGAAAGATCCATTGATTGCAATGGCCTTTAGATCAACGCTTTTTTCTGTTTTTACGCTGTAGTCCTCTGAGGAGCTGAAAGCATTTCAGTAGCACAGTGGTTGGGTTTGAAGCTGTTATATTTTGGCTGTAAAGCAGATAGACCTACTTGCCTGTTACTACAGTGTGGCACAGCAAAAAATCAGGAATGGTACTGGCAGAGCATAAGCCTTTGTCAGAGACAAGTTTAAGATATCTGGATGCTAAGCCTGGTGTTTTACTGAAGACAGGCAGTCACCTTTGCAGGCACTCCCTGTTGTACAGCGCGCAATGTTGTACCTGCCTGGAGCCCAGGGCCAGTTTAGCTGGTGGCTGCACTTTTTTCTTTTTCATTTATCACAAGCCATGTCTGAACCAAGCACCAGCAGGTACATTGGCAGGAGTTTTCCCAGATGAACCAGCAGAAGCTGGTCTGTCCGGAAGCTGTCTGCTCTGGAAGTCTTGCACGACTTCACCACACGAACCAGCCCACGGTTAAATATTCACGTGCATGCAAGAGCAGAGGCGGCAGTCTACATCTGTCCACAGCAGGCAGGAGCGTCACCTGTTAGCCGAGGAAGTCCTGTGCCCATGAGCAGGACGGCGAGAGCCCAGATGGCTAATGTGATCGTCAACCGTCACACCAAAATCCCAGATCACTGCTTCGGCTTTCCCTTGAGTTCTGCGCACGGGAGTGAAACGTAAACTGTTAAGCACGAAACACGGCAGAACGGCTCTATTACAACCTGCAGCGATGGGAATTCTGTGCTGCTTTTAATCAGCAGGATTTTTTAACTCCAGGCTGTTTCTGTTTGGTTTTATTTCCCAAACCCTCCATTATCTTGTTAAGAACAACATTTTCCTTTGATGATGCGACGGGCTAGCTGGCGGTGACCTAGCCCAGGGGTTTTGGAGGGGTAAAAGATGATTGGAGGACTTGGGATTTCCTTTCCTCACCAATCAGGCCCCAGAGACTCCCCCCCCTTGTCCCGATTGGCCCCTTGGGTCACCTGAAGGGGGATAAAAGGGGCAGCGTGGGCTGACTCAGGGGAGAGACCAATGAAGGACAACAAGGAAGGAGCTTCACAGAGCTGAGCCAGCGGGGCAGGAGCAGTGCCCCAGAAGAGCCTGCAAGAGCAGGACCTGCAGGCAGCAGTGGGACCCTCAGCAGTGTGGCATGTGGCCGACAGGAAAGGCTCCCCACTGGGCTCCAGGATCCCCTACGAGAGGCTGCAGCCAGCAGGAGAGGCTCCCCTGCTCCAGGAAGGATCTGAGCAGCAACCTGAGAGGTTCCCAGCTCTGCTTCCAGCTCCTACAGTCAGAGGCTAGGCAGCTTGATGTGACGCCAGGCTCTGGGATGATCAAGACCCCTAGCAGGCTGGAGTAATGCCACCAGTTGTGGCTTTGTAGCAGTGTGCCCACTTATGATGTGGGAGATCTGGGTTCAAGTCCTAGTTGGGGTGAGTGAGATAACAAGAAACAAACCTTCTTGCAGTGGAAAGAGGCCATTGTGTTTTCCTCCTTTCTCCCCCTCCAGGTACCAAGGCCCTGTATTTCCTTGTCGTTTGACTTTTTTTGCATTTTGTGCCTTTTTATATTTCACCAACCTGTATTGTTTGTTCTGCTGTTTGTGTTTTATATTTTGTTAACCCTGTTTTTTGTCAATGATTGTAAGTGTCTAACCTTTGTTGAATCCTGCCCCTTGGGGCATTGTAGTGTCCACTATACCCTCTGATTTATGTCTGTTATGTTCCTAGTATTAAAAGGTATATGGTTAAGTCCCTATTGGTGATCTGGCTCTGCTCTATAGGGGAGGAGAGTCCCTACACCTCCCACAGCACTTGTGCACCTGCTTTGATCCCTTCAGTTAGAGAGGGGGTACCTCTTGGAGTACTGCCCCGGTTACAATAATTTGCCCCATTTCCCCCCCCGCCCGGCTCTCAATGGGAAGGTTACAATTTAGACTGGTTATTTTTTTTTTCCCTTTGGATCTAATTTTATTATTTTATTTAGAAAAGCTCATAAAATACCGGTGGCCTGATTTGCCCTTCTAATTGCAGTTTTGCCACCAACACCAATGGGCTCCTAATGCAGATTAAATTGATGTGATGGCTGCTGAAACCAATGGGATTATACTGGAGTGAAATCCGTGTAGGTTATATCAGTCAGGTACATGGTTTATTTATGAGATGCATATTTGGCTTACTGGGAAGTGTATTTTAGAAGCCCTCCTACTGCCTGTAGCATTTCTCATGACCTGTCCTGATTTCTTGTGTTTCCCATTCATAGTTACATAGCTGTTGCTGTGGCCTCTCCCTTCGGCCTTCCAGAGTTGTCTGTATTTCACTGGTGGGTGAATTCACTTTTCTTCCCCAACAGAAATTTTGGAGTTTTTACCCCAAAAGGAAGGAGAGATGGAGACTCTGAAGGGCAAACAGGGACTTTGCTATTGCTATCGCTTTCACCAGGAAGGTGCCCACGCTGTAATGCACAAGTGATGATATAAAACCCTAAAGTAGAGAGATGAAGTGTACAGTTGGTCAAGCACTTTGCAAATCCTTTGCAATGAAAGGTACACACACGGCATAAAAATGTAAGAGATGTAATTATCTGTACCACTAGGACTGTGCTGAGGAGTGCTTGTGGGGAAAGATCACACATTTCCACTGCATCCCTCCAGAGATAAAACAGAAGGCTTGCTCAGTCCCAAGAAAAACGGCTTCTGTGTGCGCTTCTGATTCATGCTGCAGAGCTAAATGCCATGGGAAAGCACTTGTACTACAAACACTTTTGTTTATGGGCAGGCATTTAATTATCATATTACAGAAATCTCCGAACCAGCTGCCACATGAGAATTCTGGCTGGGACATTTAACATAAAATTAAAACCGTGCGTCACATGCCCATTTAGCTGAAAGCTCAAGCGTAATATTTGCACTTTCCCATTCTCTTCGCAGGGCTTCCCAGATGATATTTCTGGGCAGATGAATCATGAGAAGTCAGCAGGCTGTAAGCGAGGTGAGGTCTCCCGACTGGATCGGTGCATAAATATTGTGATCTGTTCAGGAGCTCTGCGCAAGAGTTTCCAGTTCCTGCTGTGTTGCATTCGGGGAATGCAGGCTGGTTGCTTGCCTCTGCAGTAGGGAGGATGGGTCTGTTCCACACTTCTAGGACCCAAACCCAGCTGAGGGGTTGATGGCTTTAGCAGGGACCAGACGCTTGCCAGTATCTGGTGTAACGTATTTAGAAAGACATTGCCTTCTTTCTTACTTCACACAAAATATGCTTTCAGACCTCAGAAGTCTGCTTCCAGCCCCCATAATGGTCTGATCCTGCAGTATCCCAATGAGGAGAGTAAAGTTTAGTCCCATGAGTAAGAATGTCTCAGAGCCTGTTCTTTGCCTACATCTGCTGCTCCTCATCCTTTCTTCTGTCGTGTCATAGCTGTGGACTGTTCAGCTCTCTGTATTTCCCGTTCGGGCTCCGTGTTGGCTTTCTTTTCTTCTTCTCTGACCTCTTGCATTTATCTCCAGGTCTGGATGAGTTGTAACGAGGGGGTCCTTTTAACATGCTGGATGAAATATTTTTAGAAAGGACTAAGGCAATCAGGACTCATAGTAGAGATGGTATCTTTTATTAGACCAAGATTTTTGCAAAAAAAATCTTTAATTGCAAGCTTTCGGGCACAAACATCCTTCTCCGAGCACTGGAGAAAAGATTGTACAAGTTCTCCTGGGTAGAAATGAAAGTTTATATTTCATAGGATTGTCTGTGTCCTGATTGCCTTTTCCTCTAGACCAGTACGGCTACAACCTGGATACCTGAAACATGGGAGATACCAAATTTTAACTAATTTTTAAAATGAAATCTTCACTTTTTCCCAAGCAGGAAGCAACTGTGACCATCAGAAACCTGAGATCTTGCTCCTGCCTTTGTTTCAAAGTAATTTGCATCCTCACCAATCCTTGCGGGAGGTGAGAGGCCCCATACCAGCTATGAACTGACTGCCCAGAGGAGTTTTCCAACTATTGACTCCTCTGTGAACTTTCATTTCTACCCAGGAGAACTTTTACAATCTTTTCTCCAATGCCTGATGAAGGGGGTTTGTGCCTGAAAACTTGCAATGAAATAATTTTTTTTGCAAAAATCTTGTTGGTCTAATAAAAGATACCATCTCTACTACAAGTCCCGATTGTCTTCTCCTCTAGACCAATATGGTTACAACCTGGATACCTAACAGAAAGGACTAAGGCACGTAGGAGCTTAAGTCCCAGTGAAAGCTGATAGAAATTAAGGGCAGATCCAAGTTCCTCTAACTCTTGTTGGGTTTGATAGGAATGAGGTACCCATAAAAAAACAGACTTTTGAAAATGCTACCTTTCTTTCCTTTAAGCCGTGTCCCAGATACAAGCCGAAAGGATGACACAGGGCTGGTTGGCAAACAAGATGGCAGCCTGGTTCAAAGTCCAATCAAGTCAGTGGAGCTTTCTCATTCATCAGGCCCGTGAGGAATATGATGTTGCAATTTCTGGGAAAATGGTCCTTAAAAAAACACCTGGAATCTACTGCTGGTTTAGTGTAGAGTTCAGCCTCGTGGCTCACCGTGGTGAAAGTGGGTGAAGGCATTGTAGGGAGCAAGGAAAATAAAAGCCAGATTGTTAAAGTTACTCTGTGTATATAACCTATTATGGCTGCCTTGTTATGAACCCAATCATTTTGATCATTTTTGATGGTTTTTTTTTTTTATTTTACTATGTGAATCAGTTGCTCAGTAGGACCGTGGCATCCTGGTGTGTGATGTGATTAGCAAGAACAGTGGGAAAATGAGCTGACAGTGATAGTAATTCTTGATAACACATTTCTGGAGCCTTAAAATCCCACTTGTCCTGCAGTGAAAGATTGCCTTTTTCACATGAACTGAGTGTCATTGAATGAAATGCAACCTCCGGGGCAGGAGATGGGCTGCAGGACAGCTGGAACGCTGAAGCTCCAGCATCGGACAAGGGCCATGTACGTCTTAGGGGCCTTCCACCTATGTACATGTCTCTTCTGCTCCCATCCTGTCTGCTCGTGTAGCACCAGTCGCTTCCTTCCTCTCACACTCTTGCTGGCAAGGCCATCTTCTCTGAAGCTCCAGGTAAAGGGAAGGATTTTTGTGTCTTTCTCCATGTCAACACTTGCTCCTTTTGTTTCAAGTATCTGCTTAGCACATATGTTTCTGCCAATTCTCAACTTTCTTCTCAACTCCCCCTTGTTCTTACTCAGTGAAGAATACAGTTGCAAAGAACCTGATGATTCAGTGCGTATGACAGCCGTTACCGACACAAATAATTTTGTATTACGCTTTCTCATGCAATAAACCCTCCGCTCTGTTTTTACTAGAAATAGATCCTCTGTTTTCTAACTTTCAAACCCTTGAGGGGTTACTTGGCTAGGCAGCTCCTAACAACATGGAAACATGCTCATCTGAACGTGCGGCTTTGCTGTATGTGATGGCAAAGTTTTTAAATTAACCTTGGAAAGCAGAAACATTCTGCAACATACACAAAGAGAGCAGCATAAAATGGATTTGTTAGGGACAGGATGATTGATAAAAATACCCTGTTAATAGGGCTCCATTTAGTCTAATATGTAAGCACCTCACCTAACATTGGTAGGTGTAAGCAGGAGTGCTAAAATTGTAAAACAGAGAATAACACACCCACTGAGAATACAAAAGTAAGTGTGTGTGTGAGCGCACATGTGTGCATGTGCATGCTTTTGGGTGCGTGTCTGCGTGTGTTTAATGTTTTTTTTTTTTCCTCCCTGGATAGTAAACAACAAACTAGCTGGACAAGTCGTGCTATGAAGATGGACAACACGACTCTATTGCAGTACGATCAGATGATGAACGACTGGAAACTATGTGAACACTCCAGGAAACCAGAAGCTTCTTCACCGGTCAAACTGACTGGTGTGTCTGTGCCTGAAAGACGCATTACAAATCTGTTTTGCACAGCCATATTATGTCGAAGGAAAAATAACCCTTCTAAGAAGTAGGGGAAGCTCTTCTTTATCACACCAAGTAAAGTTCTTGTTGTCATCCAGAGAATATCTTGACATTTGTCCTCCTGCTTCTGTTAATGTCCTAGATACGGTTCTGTGGGTGGAAGCTTGAATGTGCCGTGGAACAAAATGTTCATGCTCATACTTGAGAAGAAAACAGAAAGTCAGGCTAGCTCCACACGTTCCTCGGTGAAATCAATAGACATATGACCTGTCTTTCTACACACGTCCTAATGCCTGGGGAAGAGAAAAGATGGGTGAGGAACGGAGCAGGCCCACTCCATCATAGAGATAATAAGATCTGTTCTAACAGCCCCTTTGGGATGCTGAAGAAATGACTTCAGTGATTCAAGCAGCCTGATGTGATGCGAGTGAGAAAAAGTCCCAAAGTGCTTTTGAGTGTTATTTGATACAATGGGAAATGCCCTGTGAGCAGCCAGGGCAGAGGCTCTCAGCTTGCCTAATGTAGGCATGGACTCCAAGAACCTTCTCTTTCACAAGAACAATAATTTTGCAAACTTCACATTGCAAGACTGTAGGGTTAGCCTGTGCCATGCGCTAACATGCATTAATAAGGTATGGATGTGGCATTGACTGGAGAGTAAGAACTCCCTCCTTCCTAACATCCCAGAATAGAGATTCATGTAACTCATTTCGGAGGCTTGCTCTAGGCGCAAATGGGTCATGGGAGTCACGCAGGGGGGGCCGTGGCTCCAGGAGTGTTGTCTGCTCATCTGAGAAGGGAGAGAAAATATGACCCCCCCGTGCCTCGTAAAAGCCCTGGGGACCCACTGAGAGGGGAGGCCCAGAAAGGCTGGCACCTGGGAGAGGTGTCTCTGGGCCTGATCCTCCCCATGGCCACACCGCCTGGCACAACTTAGCCCCCTTTTTGCCTTAAAAGGAAGATGCACTAAGTTGAGAGAGAGATCTCTAGCAGTGGGCCATGAAGTGGACTTCTGGAGAAGTACGGTCTGGATTGTGTAAGAGTTGCTCTTATCTACAGACCAGAGAGATAAGCCCTGCAAGGGGTTGCAGTGACGCCTTCCAGGAAGTTTCCCCACCGGGCGGCCTGAGCAGAAAGAAGTGAAAGCTTTGCTTTGAAGCGGGGACATGAGTTCCTCTTTGTAGCCGGAGTTCAAGTGTTTTTCAGCTGTTGCTGAGTCATTTCGAAGAAATTTCAGCAGAGATGTGAAAAAGCTGTGGGAGTCCCCGTGCATGTGGCCAATACATGGTTGACCTAATGACCAACACACTTTATCCAATAGGACTAAACCGTTACATATGGTCAACCAATCAGAGTGGGTTTTTTTCCACCCAGGGCATATGCATGATTCACTCCGCAGCAGCATTTGAAAGGTCAGGTGACATTGTATGTTTACAGTAAGTGCTTGCATCAACCTCTACTTTTGGGAATTACTAGTGAACCCCTGATTTCTGAAAGGGATGTCAGATTTTCCATGGCTTTGTAGGTGCTTTGTGAACTTTTAGAAGAGATGTTTGTGCATAACAAAGTCCTGGGTAGGGTGGAATATGATTTACAAAGAGGCCTTTTGCTGCTCATAGCAAAAAAATAAATGCACAACACTTGTCGTCTAGGGATGCAGCAGAGCAAATTGAGGTAACATTGTATTTTAAATGTGAAACCATATGTAAATGTATGAAAAATGCCCCCCAGCAGTAAAATACTATTGAAATGACTCGAGGAATCCAGGCTCTTATTCAAGCGTACAAAGCACTTCTTCCTTAGGGTCTTTAAACTAGTCTGGCAAGTTATGGAATTAGAAACTTGCTACACGATTATATTTCCAAGTTGCGTTCATAAATTTAGACCAGAATTATATTTGATTCAGCAAATGGTCTAAGAAAGGAGATCATTTTCTCCTCAACAGGACTGCTCCACATGAAAATATTACCTTGCCGTTTCTTACATTTGATTTTAGGCCAGCTATAGATGCACTTATTTAACTATATCTATACCTGTAGGATGAACCTAGGAGCCCCACACCCACCATTTCTTGGTAATCCAATCATGGAAAAATGTTTTACTTAGATATGCCTAAGAAATTGATTTTTTTAGATTTTTTTTTTTTTTTTTTTGCTGGAAATTATGACTTTTTAAAATTACTTTCTTTTTCAGATCAGAAGTTTTCATTGAACAAAGGATGTAACCACAGGAATCAGCTCTAGCCTGCAGAAATTGCTCTCTCCCGCTGCCAGGGCCCTTCTGCTTAGCACTTCCAGCCCCTGTGCTTATACACTTCAACAGGGGGCTGGGATGGCTGCCTTAAAAGCCTAGACCCCTTTTCTTCCCTCTCTTTATAATATGTTTGGGATCCTTCCATTGCACCCTCTGTCACACAGTGAATTGAGAGCAGAATTGAACTCCAGTTCGTTGCTCATCCTAGCCCTCAGCCAGCATGTCCTCCCATCAGAGCAGCAAGTCTCAGGCAAAAAGGGACTTTTTGAGTTACCCCAGGATTCAGACGTCCAGCTGATTCAAAAGATTCAAATTTAGAAAGGCTTTGGGACTGAACGGCTCCACTGTCTGTACACAACAGCCTGTCTGTAATCTGAAGTGAAATAGTTGACCGCCTGTGGAGACAAAACAAATGCAATTAAAAAGTGCCTTCCCAAAGGTCACTGGTAATTGATAGATGCTAAATGTTGTTTCCATCTCTTTGCTCCAAACTCTGGAAGCTAATGTGATTGTTCTTGATCATGAGCTCTTTGCTTGAGTTTTCTTTCCCTCTAGCCATTGGCTTTGTGGTTTCATAATCTCGGAAGGAAGTGTCAAGGGCTGCAGAGCTTTGCTTTCAGAGGGCATAATGCCCCCCCCGGTTCATCTTCTTAGCTTTCCCCCACCATTTGAACTGTAGTGGATGCTGTTGAGCTGTGATTGGAACGACGTGCATTGCTCCCAACGCTAGGAGACCCCTTGCCCCATGTATAAAGAGAGGTAAGAAAAGGGAAGCCTTGAAGATAGCCAGCCCAGATTGGAAGCCCCCCCATTAAGCACAGGGGCTTGAAGTGCTAAGCAGAAGTATCCTACTGGTGGAAGGGAACAAAGCTTCTGCTGGCTAGAGAGACCCTGAATAGTGTGATGTGAGTGGGCCTGGGAAAAGGCCAGATCTACGCAAAGCCAGCAGCGATAGAGGAGGACTGAGGAAGGTCCAGGACTGGAAGAAACTCGGCAAAGACTAAGTATGGAGGCAACTTGCTAACAGGAACCCTAGCTGAGAGACATAAGGTGGCTGGAAGGGGAGCATGGACATGTGGTTAGAATATGCTGCAGGAGTGAAAGGCCTCTTTGAGGAGTTTTGTGACTCATGTGGACTTTTTTCCTCATTCTGGGGCTGATTATCTTGTTTGGGTGAGTCAGACTGTTGGCTTACTTTGGAGTGAGCCATTTGAGTGTCTAAATGTAAGATTTTCTCACCCCACTACCCGCACAGAAATTGGAGCTCTCTACTGTGACACTCCAGCTGTCCTGACCACAACAGCATCACACATCGAATTGCAGAACTACACCAAATATGTCCCAGCAAGATGGAATAACTGGGGATGTCCTAGTCTTTGGTAGAAGGGCACAGAAATTCAGATCAAATGTGGCTGTTAGTTAGGTCTGAGCCATGCTCAGCAAGTTGTGCCCACCAGTGCCAATACTGATAGCAGTGGCACTGTACATCCAGGAGCCCATGTCTGCTTGGAATGGAAACCCATGCATGGCATTGCCCTATTATAAAATGGGAGAGAAAGTGGGTCTTGTGTCTTGAACCACTTAAGAAAAAAAGGTGTGTGTGTGTGTGGGGGGGGTCAGACTTTTTGCAAAATTCTTGATCCAATTTCAAGTTATTTTCCCCGTGGGCCAAGAACTCACCCACGTGGATGGTTATCAGCCCTGGCTGCCAATGACCCTGGCCTGGTTAAAAGAAGGCAAGAGCCTTTCGGAGACTGGGGAATCATCTGTAATTCATATAGCACACGCTGTCTCTAGCTGCTTGGGTAGATCGCTAGTTCCTATCTCAAATTGCCCTACTGATCGGGTAGCCATGGGGTCTGCATGGGGAACTTTCCAATCCATACCAGGGATACATGAGAACATGTTTCCATCCTTGGTCAGGTTTGGATGGACTCCTAACAAGTCATATCAGTTGCTAAGTGATTGCATGTAGGCATAGCTTGCAGCGTCCTTAAGTCACCCTGATTCCAGTCTCTGGAGCAATTTCTTTAGATGTCCAGAACAAGGAAGTCCTGATTTCTGACTGGGGCCTCTGCCCTGTGTACAGTAGAAATGATGAACAATGCAGCCCTCCATGTCCCTGAGAAAGGCATAAGTTTGTCTAAGTGGTTCTTTGTCGGAGCAAGACCTCCACATATGGCCCATCCGTGCTGATCCGTGGCACCCAACAGTAGCCTGGGGGGAATTATATCAGGATTTCTACCCCTTGGTTCACCCCCTGTTCTCAGGGCTTAGCTGCTGTCCTGGGAGCCTTCCATCCAAATCCCATCTGTAATAACTACCGCTAACTTCCAGACATGGGGTGAGCCTTTCACCCTGTCACACTTCACGGGCAACTTGATCTCCGTAAGTGATCTGGACGCGTGTGTGTGATCCTGACTGTGCTGAAACAGGAGCATACCTTCCATTGACAGCTGGTTTTATCATCCTGATTCACCCCAGCAGTGCCTTTCTCCTTTATGTTAGTTAGTGTGATGTGTACTGGCTTCGCTTGCCAGGGTCCCAGCTCAGAGCCAGAACAATCTGTGCTTTGTACTATACAACCATGTAGCGTGAGAGTATCCCTGCAGTGATGTCCCGAGGAGCCAACTGCCTGAATGCTGACCCGGTTTTTGGAACAACAACAGATAAGACTGCCTCCTCACCCTCAGCTAGGGCAAAGGAGCGCGGTGGGGATGCCTGCTGGAGCTGGGTAGGGACCAGCCACCACTATGGCTATGTAACACAACTGACAGGCATGTAATGATTTCACTGGGACTGGTGTGCATGACATGCACGTGACATGCCAATGTGATCGACAGAGCACACACCTCTGAGCACTCAGCTTGAGTTTCTGTATACCTGGCGTGGTATGTCTCAATATACACGTACCCCTGTGTAATGGCGTGTAACGCAGGCCAGCAGCAGCGTTTGTTGAGAGACCATTGCTATCATTTTAACTGATGAGGCCCGATCTAGTCCCCCACAATAGAAGCCAATGGAACGACTTTCCAGTGACTTCAGTGGACATGGAGACAAGTCCAGGATCCTCTCTGGGCCAGCCACCACCGTGGTTATGTAGCACAGTTGACAGATATGTAGTGCTTGGCACCAGCAGGGAAGCTCACAATGCCTGTCTGAGCTCTACAGGAGACTGTGTTTCTATAATAACTCCATCACAGGCTGAGCCGTTTACCACCCATGTGCAGCCCTCTGCCATCCAAACCCATTATCTAGAAGCAGGAGCAAGCAGTGAGGCTTTGTGGATGTGCAGACATACAGACAATACATAGTATATTCATACTATACAGACATACACTACACAGTCCAGTTAACTGCCCTCTGTCTGTAAGTGCTTTACATTTTTTTCAACTCCTTTATATCTGAGGCAATGCAAGGAAAAAAAAAAACCATCCTCATGGTGAGGATTAGGATGATCTTCTAGTGAAGAGTAAAATAGACTGGTTCCCCGCTGAGCAGTAAAATATCTCAATATCATTAAACCTCTGAAAACAAAATGCTTTTATTTGCAAATTGGCACTTCATATTCAAGCAAAACCATTTACCCTCCTCCCCTATTGCTGCATGCTGAATGTTTGGGTTGTTGAAGTGAGTAATGGAGATGGTTTGATTTGCAGTAATTAAGGGTTACGGCATGCTGTCAGCACACAGCAATACATGACTTGCACAGGGAGTTTTGGTGAAATCTCCACCCAGAAGCCCTGATGCTATTCAGTTTCTTCCTCCCTTAGCAGCCTGACCCCCTTCCTGATGCTCCTCATTTCATCCTTTATGTTTGGAGCGGGACTAATTTCCCTAATCTGATTTCTGGTTCTTGATGACCATGATAGAGCAGCATTCATTTCCTGTTTCATTCTGATCCTCCAAACCTCCGTGCTCTTCCCTGCAGGGTGTCACCTCTCCACACTGGGCATGCAGCATAACCACTCTCAGCTCAGAATTGGTTTTTGCAGTGCAGAGGATGGGTGCACGCAAGGCGGAGAAGAGTCGCAGCCTTCTACCTGCAGTATTGGCATAGGTCTGGCTGAAGCAGTGGGCTCCATAGCACAGCATACAATGCAAGGCATTCTTTGGCAGTGCATTCGCTTTAGTATCCAGATGCTGATGGGACTCTTCACCTTCCTTTAAGGCCAGGTCTATAAGTAAGAGGGTGTTTCCAAACAAAACACAAACCCAGCCAAGAAAATAGCCAGTTTTAACCGCCTTATTATTTCTTCTTTGGAAGCTGTAGCAGCTCTTACCAGAAAGGTTAACCACGCCTGCAAATTACAGTATGGAGACACCCGAGAGTCATTGGACATTTTGATGTGTGCCTTCCCTCTCCTGGGATGTCTGCTAATAGCCATTGTCCCATTTCCTCATTGACGCAAGAGCCTGATGGGACAATCAATGGTTTATCGGTACAGGAGAGGAAACAGAAAACCTTCCCATGAATTCAAAAAAAAAAAAGACCTATTCCTGCTCCAAGGCAGGAGAACCGATTCCTCCTTGTGGTAGGAGAACCACCTTTGAACAAAGGTAGGCAGTGGCTGGAAATGGATTTGGACCCGTGCGGAGACAGCAGCAGAACCAGCACCACCTTCCTCTTCCACAGGCTTCGAGGGGCTTAGGAAGTCAGTAAAGGGTTACTCGGACAGATGAGTAAAGATAAACAGAGAGATTTTGCTCATGCTTTTCTAAAGGGATCGCTAATCTTGGTCATCTCCCAACTCTGAGTTGAGCTCACCTGGGCTGCCGGATGTTGGGCACCCACGTTAGTAGTCCCATTTGAAAGCGACTGGACCAAGGCTGCCCACAAAAAAGTGGGAACCCTGAGACCTGAACGTAAGAGTCCAGACCCCAGTTCCTCCTTTTCCCGCTAAGTGATGCTGCCCCTTTCTGCTTGCATGCTATTTAACTGGCCTTTTTCACTAAATATCACAGCTTTGAGATCTCATCTATCTGGCCCTTCCCCAGTGCTAGTGGCTGTTGAAATCAGGAAGGCAATAGTGCAGCTTCATGTCCTCCTGCCACACCAAACATTTAGAGTAAAGTTTCCCTTCCCAGGCTTGTGCATCTCATTTGCAGCTTCTAGGAGCCAAAAAACAAACAAACAAAAAAAAGGGGGTGGGAGTGGGGGAGATTTAGGTGTAGATGAAATGCAGGATCAGTAGGGAAATGCTGGGAGCTTAGGGGCATGCTCTGGCAACTGGGGTCTTCTTTCGTAGCTAACCTGATAAGCCCTAACGCTCCTGACCACTCCTGCGATAATTCTGATCAGCTCCCGCGGCGTTGCACTGCAGGCCTTTCCGCCACGGCCTCTGGACCTCTGCAACTGTCCTGGTTTGATTAAGATCAACAAGAGCGTTGTTCTTTCCTTACAAAATTGCAGTGGGCCTCCCCTTTCCCCACCCACCCCCTTGCTGACTGAAGGGCTATGATAGACATGGCAGATGCCTTATTTGTGCAGTAGTGGGGGCTGGTTGGGAGAAAATCACACCCACAAGGCCAGACAGCTGTCTGACCGCATGATGTTCACATTTGGGTGACTCTCCACTTGGTGGATTCGATTATTAATACGAAGCAGGGGCACAGGGCACGTCCAAGGCATCAGGACTTGTAGCAGGATGTGAGTGGCTGTAGGAAGCAGTGAGCCCTAAGGCACGTAGAGTGGGAAAGCCACGGTTGCTGCTGAGGGCAGCAGCTTGGCTCTCTAGTGGGGAAGGCCTGTCCCCTTCCTGCCTTCAATGGAGGGGGAAGGTGGAAGGGTCTTTCTGCAGGCCGCTGGATTTTGTGGGCTACTGCCAAGGGGGAAACCATCTATGGAAAAGAGGCTAGAAAGATGGCTATGCATTCTTCATCCAGAAGAGCCTGGTCCGAGGAGAGGGCATGGCGAGACAGGGTCCGTGGCCTGCCTCCCCGGGACAGATTCTGTACAGTGAGAAAAAGATGTTGCCCAGAGAAAAGGTGGAGACTGGGTGTTTCCCACCAGTGGAGAAAGGGCTGAAAAGCTTTCACTTTCCCTGAAGCATCTCATATTGGGAACAAGTGAGGGTGAGGGGAAATTACTCCATCATGGACTGACAACATAGGGGCCAAGAGCTTATGGCCATATTTTGCTTCATTGCTAGGGGACAGGGGTAGACCCCAAACCCAGTGTGAAGTGGGGGAAGGTGTGAACACTTTTTTTTTCTCTTGAGATGGGATGTCAGAGCATGGAAAAAGAAAAACAGGATTTCTGAGTGTGCCCACAGCTGAAAAGGACTCATCCTGCTCTTTCTCCTTTTTCACCAGCCCCGTTTATCTTCGTGTTATTCATTCACCTGTAGAGCGGGGACAACTTGCAGGGGTTTGCTTAACGATTTCATGTCAAATGGATGGGTCATGGGGCTGGGGTGCAGGGGTGGGCAGAAGAGGTTACATTCTCACCCTTGTGCATTGGGAAGCGGACAGACGTTTTGCAAAGGCTGGCAGTGTTCATACACTCCCAGCTCTGTGGTGCCTCTAAGGAAAGGCATCTTTAACATCTGGACAATAGGGGCCCTGCCTGCATCAGCTGGACTAGTCACCCCCTTCCCCTCAGTCTCAAATGATCCCAGCCACGCTGGGGCTGGCTCTGCCACTCCGTGGTGGGGGTTGCAAGAGGCTTTCCTGCTTCACTCTTCTCTGCGCACAGTAGATGTTCAGCCAGAAGGGCCTGCACATGCTCCCCCCACCCCTCCCAGCACCAGATAATAAGATTGCACCATCCAGGGCCTAGCTCATGACTCAGTAAGTGCTTGAGCACTCCAGAAACAACAACTGCTCCTTAATCAGGAACAGAACAAGGAACCGGGAGTCTCCACACCCTAAAAAAGAAAACAACGCCCCCCCCGGAGATGCCTCTGCACATGTGCCTCATCACACTCTGCACATCTGCCACAGGCGTAGCAGGACCTAGAGTCCTCATAGTCGGTTCGGGACACTTTCAAGTGGGTGTACGTGACCCAGAGTGCAGTCCCAGTTAAAAGGAGCACACCCTATTAACACTCAGTGGGATTGGGGTTACTGATCCTGCCAAATCTCACCTGCAGTCCCCAGTTGGACGGGTGCTGCCAGTATTCCCAGATCTCTAAAATGCAAGCACAGCTCCAGCTGGGCCTACTGACAGCTGACCTTCAGAGCTGCATTGCCTTACAGCAAGCTCCAAGCATGGGGTCTGATGTGATCATGATGGAGACATGTGGGGAACTGAGGCGGGTGTACCTCTGGGCATCCTGCCACCTCTGTGTGTGCAAGAGCCAGGAGAGCCAGAGTGCCAGTGCAGGTGTGTTTGCTTTTCTCCTTGTGCACGTGTGTGTAGAAACCAGCCTCTTTACGGCCCCTCAGCAGCTGGCTCGGGTGCATTAGGCGGGCAAGAAGTGCAGTATGAGAGCACGTGCCTGCAATGCAAGCGCAGGTCTTGTTCCACGGGTTCATCTGGCTCCACCAGCCTAGATGGCAGGATTGTACACATCAGGTTGGTGGTGGCGGGGGTGCAAAACAGTTTGAGAGGGCAGGCAATACAATTACAAGCCTATTGCCTGTTTGAGCACTGCAAATCCAGCCAAGGTTAACTGTGATTGGCACACGATCCTCCTGAGCGGGAGAGCATGGGGCGCCCTGGAAGCAGTGGGCAATGCCGTGTGCTGAGGGTGGCTTTTTACTGCTGCATAAACTAAGAGCAAATTGCGACTACAGGCAAATGGCTCCATACTGACGTGCACTAATTCAAGGGTTGCTTTTTCTGCATGTCTCATTTATTATGATGCGTCACAGGATGGTCTGGTGGCAGGCATCGAAAGATGGGGATCCCCCTGAATGAGGAAGGGCTGCAGTGATGGGTGTCTTCTATAGCTGTTCTTGCAGTCATCTTCCTGCGTGCCTTTGGATCAAGGCTTTTTACCACAGGTGCAGGAGAGCTGCCCAGCTGTGAGCAAACTGCACAGGGCTGCATGATGGAGTCGTGCTGTGCGGTGCAAATTGCTTCCATGATTGCTGGCAGGAGAAGAACCTAAGAGAACGCAGCGGGGTTAGATTGTAATGGGAATAAACTGCACTGGGTTTGACTGGTCCAGACAGGTCCAGACTCTGCCCCAGTATGGTCGGTGACTGAATTAGCTGCATAAAGGGGTGAGGGGTAGAGCTGAAACCCATGAGTTCCTTGTTCTGGATAAGCACTTGCTTTGCCAAATGTAATGATGCCTTTATGATTGCACCTGACACCACCCTAGAGCGCTCTGCAGGGCCGCGTGGTGAGGCTCAGTCACATGGAGGATTAACAGCACCTGCGCCCCTGGACTTTTCCTAGTGCCTTTCCTGTGAGTATGCCAGGGCACTCCCTGAACAGGATGCTCTCACTACGCATCTCCTGATGACAGATAGGAAACTGCTATGCTGCACGGCACTGCCTTGTGCCTGGAAGAAGGGAGCAAGAGAAACAGGGCATGAGGCCAGACCCTATTAATAGCAAATGTTCCTAGAAGACCTTGTGGGAACCTGAGAACACCAGCAATCGCCATGTTGGTGACGTCATTATGATGCAAAGAGCCACAAATTGAAATATAACTCCTATGTTGGCATCTTGGAAGGTCGAGGGAAGTTGTGATGCCCTGAAAGAAATGTGCCTCCCTGGCAGATCAGGCCGGCTTCTTTACTGAAGTGTCACATAACCCCGGCAGAGAATAGCAGTTGGCGGATGAAGCCAATAGTTCAGTCCAGCAAAAGGGGACCTTTAGAAAAGCCCCCCATAAAGGCTACATTCCCCATGCACAGAGCATGGCTTCACCGAAATTGTAAGGGCTTGAAGTGGGCATCTCTGGTTCAAACACTTTTAGCTCTGGCTGGTTTCAGCACTGGGGTGGGGTGGGGGCGAATCTCGGCTAAAGTATTTCTGGCATATTAAAGAGCTGCTTCTAGAAAAAGACCTAAGATCCATGTGAGTGGTGCTTGGGGGATGAGTCTTGTGGTTACCCCGCAGAGGACACTCGACCGCCTTTTCTGTCATTGGGGTGCCAAATCCAAAGCTGCCCTTTGCAGCACTGCCCAGAGGTGTTCTTGGAGGCATTTAGGGGCCTCCATGAAGTGTCAGGAGGTGCCAGGGGGAAGCATGGCATGTCTGCTCCATGCTCGGTAGCCCCTTCCAAGCAGAGAGGGAGTGGTGCCTGGCATGTGACATTGCACACTGCCTTGGGCCCTCGCTCTGGGGGTATCAGTGCTGCCCTCTGGGAGCTCCGGTCCATTTGCCCGGGGCATAGCGTGGGCGCTGGGCATCACTGTGGCACTGCATAGCCCAGCATGGGAGCATGCAGACATGCCCCTTCTCAGCCCTGGTCAGCCGCTGAAGGACAGGGCTCTGTTGCGTGGGTCTTACATCACCACAGCATGACCTTGACCTTTCCTGGCTGAACAACTCCAGGAGTGACCACTGAGAACTGGACCACACGGAAGAGCAGCTTGCTCTGTTCGGCCAGCCAGTCCCATTAGCGTGTTTCTATAGTATCCTTTCTAATTTTTCAATCAAAATAGCATTCACGGTGTGTGCTACCAGTGCGTACACACGTCCCTCCCTCCTACGCTAGCTTCCACTCTGCCAGCTGGAACAGGCTAATTTCTATTTTAGGGAGAGGGAGTGTTGATTTTTTTTTATACAACTGAAATTTCACTGCCGCTGAACCGGTACTGTAGGCTGTACCAGTCTAATAGCGGCATATATTTCAGATGCACTAGTTAATGCTGTAACATGCCTTGATGTCTTCTGATTTGCATAATGCAGCACCTGCAAGCCTGTAGGAACAGGGCTATTTCCTTTCAAGACGGGCCTGTAGGACCAGTTCCTACCCTGAAAAGCAAACGATAAAAGGACAGGCAGCAGTTTGGGGAATGGGAAACAGCATGTTGAATGCATTTTTTTTTTTTCATTCAAAGCAAACCCTGGCCTTACTTCCTCTTCTAGCGTTCCCATCTCTTCCCTTCATCTGTTGCTTTCACTCACTGTGCTGACAGCTTCAACTTAGATTTGAAGCCCTAGGAAGCAATGGCTGTCTTTTCTGTGCTCGTGAAAGTGTCATGCACAATTAGGTGCTAAAGAAATAATAATCCTGCTGGAGATTGTCCCAAATTAAAAGCGAGAGTGAAAGCACATGGTCCTCATTTCCGGTCCCAAGCTGTCATGCAGAGTTGATGTGCAGTGCTGAAGAGTTGTCATATACTATCCCTGAAGATGCCCATGTTTTAAATGTGATCCTGAAGGATCATTGACTTTGACAGGAATTTTGCTCGGTTGCAGGGTCCTCATCTTTGTCTAAATTAGAAAAGCACCTTGGGACTTTGGGATTAGAGCTGGTCGAAATTTTGCAAGTGTGGGGTAGGCTTTTTTGATGCTATCAGGAGACTTTATGGGGAAGATGGACTCCATCTAGCATAACTCAGCGCAGCATCCGGGAGCTGAGTAACACATTTTTTTACTACTTATTCTGTTTCTCACCTCCAAAAATCCACATGGACTTAAATCAGAGCTGTCTCTCTCTGTCCTCTCTTTTCCTTCAGTACAGTACACATATGTGACCATGACCCCATTTAACTTAAGCAGTGAGCCAAAAACACAGGGTTCGAGTGGTGACTCCGCTCATCGATATGGTCAGGCACCAAAGAAACAACACCACCGCACAACCTGTCCAACACTACACTACACAAGCTGCGCAGTGTTAGAGGGCCTCAGCACAACGCTCCCAGGGGCATGCTGAGTTGACTTCTTTGCAGATTGCCAGCCTGGGCATGTGTGGCTGGAGGTGAGTAGGCAAGGCCTTTTTCTTGGCAATGCACCCAGCCCCTCTCATGAGGCAGTACAGACATACCCTATGCTTGGTTGCTTAGAGACCCTTGCAGTCCCAAATGGAGGCATGCAGTGACTTGTTAGGTGCATAATGGCTTCTCAGGGTGCCGGCACCAGGCGAATTTGAATTGTTCCTTGGGTATGAAGGTGTTTACACGTACGTCCCCTCTACTGACACAGTGTGAATTGGGCCCTTCCATTTTTTAGCTGTTATACACAGAGATACAGGATGCAGCGCTGCAAGCTTTTTAGCTGCTCTAAACCATTCAAACTCATGGACGGTTTCTTTCTGTTTGGTCGTTTGGATTTTTCTGGTACAGGCCAGAAGTTGGCACGTTTTCCAGTCTGTGTCTTTCCACTCCCATTAGGCAGATGCATCAATCACATCAGCCTGAGACATAGATTGAACCACCTTAGAGTTCAAATGATCTGAGTTAAACTATAACGTCCTGCCCCCTCTTTTACTGAACTCATCATTTCAGAGGTGCTTCAAGTCACAGGCCTAAGCCAACAGCACTAACGCAGCTGCAGCCAAGTTGCAAGATCCAACAGTCCTACTAGCTATATAGCACCTAGAGCAGGGGCGGGCAATTATTTTGGGCAGAGGGCCGCTTACTGAGTTTTGGCAAGCCATCGAGGGCCGCGTGACAGGCAGCCAGGGGCAGATAAATATTAATTTTTAAAATTTTTTTAGGGGCCCTGCAGGCGGGATAGAATGGCCTGGGGGGGCGCGAGGCAGGGGGCCACATCCAGCCTGTGGGCTGCATTTTGCCCACCCCGACCTAGAGTATGCTAGGACCCTTGTGAGCCTGGGATAACACAGGGCCCTAGAGCTTCCAGTCAAGATGCATGACCCACAGATAAAGCGCAAACAATGATGGAAATGTTTTACTTTCTTTCAGCTGAGCCTTGTCCCTTGCTTTTTTGTTTTCTGAATGCTAAAATATTAACTCCTGCCTATTCCTGTTCCCTCTAGTCCTTTTAAATTGCCTGGGTATTCAAGCAATAGGGCTGAAGAAAAAGTAGGGGCTAGGTTCCCAGCAAATGAACACCATTGTTTTCTATACTGATTTCACACACATTTCAGTGGGAAGTTGGTGTATACAGACTCCTTCATGTCTGGACAGCTGTAGAAGAAGCCTGTTGTGTAGACGAAGACTGCACAAGTAGCATGACTTCTTTGCTGCATGACGTTTTCAACAGCTCACAGCCAGCTTCTGCTTTATTACCAGATTAATCTTTAATTGTCATCTGGCTACGACTTGTCCTCCAACAACTACCCAACAATACCCCTATCCTGATGACAGGGACAGCTCTGGTTACCAGTCTGTACCAGTCCTGCTCATGGGTCATAGTGATCAGTGGCTGTCTCCCACTTACTTCTACACCCCCTGGCAAGTTTTGCCATTCCTAGTGTTTAGGGCCTTGCCCTGGAAACTCGGGAGTCATGATTAGGAGCAAGTCAAACCAGATCCAGCTACCAGGAGCACAGGATGGGGGAGTGGGGGACAGACTTACTGGGCAGACAGGTCATTTCCGCTTGTCCTGCTGCTTTTAGGATTGTGTCTGGGACAAGTCAGCTTCCTGAAAGCACGGCGTCTGGTCACTGCCCACAGAAAGCTGACGTGCCCTTTGCTGGAATGGTGACACAGCTCAATGCCTTCAAGTGAATGATGTCTTTCTTCATGCTTCTCTGCAGCCAGTGCTGGGATGTACTCAACAGGCATGTGTTTCATACCTGCTGAAAGTTGTGAGGGGGAAGAGGAAGAACGGACAAGCAACAACACATTCCCTAAATGTGTCAGGCTCCCAGCGCCAACACACAAGAAACCAGGGTGTGGAGGAAAGGCAGACGGGCAGATAGGTGTATAAGGAAGTGCCCCAAGACCAAGCGTTCATCAGCCAGCAGATTACCGTGCTCCAAGGGATGATGGAAAAAACACCCACAGGTTTGCTTCCTGGCTGGATGGGCAACTGAATTGCCCTGGAGTCTGAGCTACACCCCCTCTCCACCACGGCATTTGTATAGCAGATTACAGCACCCATTTTGTCCTGCCTGAGCGGAAACTAAGGACGAGCCATACACTGGCCTGTGGTTCATGCCCTTTGCAATTGGTTTGTACATGGTTTTAAATGTTTTAGAGATACATTTTTCTATTACTGTCCAGTAAAAAAAATATGACAACGGCCACCTCCAGCTAGGGTTCAGCACGCCTAAAGGTGCCTAAACCGGCGAAGGAGCTTCACACAGGGTTAGGTGCCTTGTAGCCCTCCCTAGTGAATAGGATGCGTGGTGCTTCCAAAGACAGGCCAGTGTGCCTAGGCTCTGGGCACAGACTGCTAGCCAACGGGCTGCATAAAAAGTGAGAGGGACCTGAATGCCAGCCCTCTTCAGAGCACCCGCATACCAGGGCCACAGACAACGTGGGTGCAGGCTACCTTGGGCAGGGCAGTCTACTGGTTAGAGCGCTTACCGAGGCACCTGCTTTGGACCCAATTGAAGTTTTCAGCTATAGTGAAGTTCCTTTATGACACACGCGCCTGACTTACTTTAAGGTGTCTGAGTCACCCGATAGCATCCTTTTGCCTCCTGTAATCACAAGCACAAGGTAAAATGCCTTACAGAGGCACCAAGCACTGGGGGAATGTATAGTCACCAGCAGCACAGACTTTAGCCTGCTCCACTGGGTGCTACGTCAGCTTGACACACTCTTTCCCCAGGGCCTTGGAAGAGATATGGAGGCAGCACTATTTTGCAAGCAAGTGCCCCATGACAGTACTTCTATGGTATGTACAAGCGTGCCCTGTGGGCAGCCACGAGGCACAGGGACATGTGAGAGCAACCGTTTGGGGACAGGAAAACAAAGCCTGATGGACTGGTAGTGGCACACTTCAAGGGCTTTGATTTTCCCATCAGAAAGCAAGCAAGCCCCGATGTGGCCAGTAGGCAGCCTGCTCAGGGCTGTCACCACCATATGGGGGACAGGCTGGCTTGCCACTCTCACATCTCTCCTGAATTCACAGTACTGCCATGACACCTCTCACCTCTCATCCAGCTTCCCCAGCAGGTGGTGGAGAAGGATGTGGGTATTAGAGATCACCCTGATCACCCTGTGCAGGGCAGGTCAGTCATCTCCTGCCTGCAGTGATGCAGCTGCAATGGGCCAGATCCAGCTGATCTAAACCAGCTCCATGACTTACTGTGCCTTGACTCCAGACATGTGGTGGTGTCTGCGACTCATTGGGCTTTATGTCAGAGGGTGAAATGCAGAACCAGCATTGAGCGCAGGGGTCCGAACCCAGGGCTGCCACTAAGGTAGGCATGACTTCCTTCCCTAGGCTTCCCATAAGGCTCTTGCTTGCTTAGTGGTCTTCTGACTGCATGGAGTTGCCTCCTGGCTGTCTAGTGGGCCAACATCAAGTGGAGGGAGAGGGGTGCAAGAGTCTTCTACTTCTAGCGGCCTTGTAGTATGGGATTTAGAGCCCACTTTAAATAGCTCATAAGAGACAGTTAATTAGGCCCGAAGTGTGGCCCAGTGGGTCTTCCATGTCCTAGACCAGTGGTTTTTCAACCAGGTTTTGTCATTTGCAAGCCCCTAAAAAATTTCAAGTGGAAGGTGCAGACCCTTTTGCATGGTAAGTGTAGGTATTCACATACTTCTGATTGATGATTGTCATCTTTTGTGGCTGCCTTAGACATAGTCTGCAAATCCCCAGCCTATGCTAGACAAGTGCCCTAACCGCTATGATATTTGAAGCAAAGGAGGCTTATGATGCCTGCATCATGTTCAGCTCCCAAGACAAAAAAGCACTGCTACATGTTACGCATGTGGCCAGAAGCAGGTAGGATTCAAAGCAGTTGGTTAAAATTACCCCTGGATTGAACGGAAAGCCATGCACCCCTGACTAATATTGCTGGAGGCAGCTGAGTGCTGCCGGGGCAGGGGCTGCCTCCAGCAGGTACGGACCTTTGAACCTGTTGGAAGTACAAAAGAATTGCATGGCCACACAGGCCAAACAATGTGTTCAGCTTTCTGCGCTAATGGAGGATTACACATGGGTGTGTAGGACCCTTATGCACACCCCTTATGGGTGTGTAGGTGCCTTAGAGACCTTGAAGCACAGTTGGCCAAACCCATGACTAATAGGCTTGGTGCGAGGCTAGGAAAAAGGGCACAAACCCCCTTCTCCCGCATAGCTCAGCAGCTAGCACTCCCACGTGAGAAGCTGGCTGCCCTATGTTCTAGACCCCTTTGCTCAGATGGGGTTGAACCCATGTCTTGGGTCTCCCAGAAGCCACAGCATAGCCAGTTTTCTGGTGCTGCTGTTGAAGCTAACCTCATCATTGGAAAATATGGATGGAGGGCAGGGTGAAAGCATCTGCCCCTCTGGCAGCAAGGGCCCTGCATCAAGCCTAGAGCCACACACTCTCTTACTTGCTCTCTTCCACCTGACCCCTGGCTCCTCCCTCCAGGTATCCTAGGCCTTGCTTGTAGGTGGCCAGCTTCAGAAAAAGCATGAGGAAAGCACTGAAACAGTGGCTGGCCTGTGCTGTGGTTAGAGTGTCATGCTGGGAAGTCAGACACACATACAAGCCCCATCTAGGGATGGGGAACCGAGGAGCCCCAGGTGAGTGCTTTACCTTCTGGGGAAGAAGGTAGAGCGGCTCTCTTTCACACTTACATATGCTTAGTACTTCCACAAGGAAGTACTAAAGCATGGCACCGTATGGCGACATGTAGACCACAGGCGACTGGCATCTCCTGAGTCTGGGGGGGCACCGCAGCAGTCGTGGGTGGAGTGGCTGGAGCTGGCGAGCATCCGCAGATGCTGCCGATGGCCCTGTCAGGGGGGCATATGCCCCTCCCACACATTGCCTATGGTGTAGATGCACCCCTATATGCAAAGCCACCTCATTTAGATTTCCCAAGCACGTAACAGTGTTGCTTGTCACTTAGTTGGACTCAGTTACTTATTGTATACTCTGTAGAGAAGTAGTTCTACCTAGAAACCCCACATTTTGTACTATTCAGCATAAGAGAAGCATGCTCAGGTTGGCTGCTGAAACCTTGTCGCTCAAACTAAGTGCATTTATTTAAAAAAAAAAAAAAATCAAAATAAGACAGAACTCCTACGGCTTTGGCTACCCCCAGATCTGAAAACCAGATTGCTGATTTGGTCTCTGTGCAGTCACTTGCTCATCAAGCCCACTAATGAATACATAATAAAATCTCAGAAAATAGATTTGTAGTGGGTATGTCAGAATCAACAGTTGCTACTACTTTCACCTTGTGGTTCACAGTTTTCCTGTCTGAAGGCAGGCAGATGGTTGACTGTAAGCCAAAAACTAAGGAGGATTTCCTCATTTCCTCTGCTGGCAGTTGCTCAGAGATTTTTCAGTACAACTGCATTACTGATATGAGATGTAGTCTGGCCTGTGTTACTAAAATGGCTCTTATCACAATGACCAGAGTCAGAACGGACATAAGCCACAGCAACTCTATTCAAGTCACTTCTCTAAATAATACCTTATTTTTCCCCAATTCACCTAAGACAAAACTCTTGTGACCACTATTCATTTTTACCTTGATCAGAAATTGATGTAAAAATGCCGTCCTAAAATTGTACTAGACTGATTGGTAACAGCTAACAGACTAGCTTAGTGTTAGTCACACAGTGGCTTTGATATTGTCATTTCATGCTATTTAACAGATGAACTGCTGCTATATACTCTTTGCATGTAAAATTTTTCTCCTATTAATATACTGAATTACAATGTGCCTGGTAACAATTGTCCAGTAGCACTACAGACTTAGTCCCATTTTGGGAGGGTGGGGGGAAGAGGAAACAGCAGGGAAGGAATCTTCTTTGAGAAACAGGTAGTGTTAGATTTATTGGTAAAAAGCCTCCATTTCATGTTATGTGGACGAGATTTTTAAAGAAATACATATACACACACACAAACCACCTTGAGTATGTACCACTCCTAAATCCTGCATGTTGTGTTCCTGGATTCCTGTAGTAGTCCCAGCCTTTTCAAGACCTGAGGCCAGTTATCAAAACTCAAGAGTTGTACTATATACAATTTTTTTTTAATTGAACACGAATGGTGCCACTTCATGCCTTGAAATCAAATTTTGCACCTGCAAAATACACCATCGAAACACTTCATGAGGTGTGTGACCCAACACTGTACTTACTTTACGTGCTACATCACATCTATATTCCTCTCAGTCAGCTGAATTACAGTGGCTGAAACTAGTACATAAGGCACATTATCTTTGACGTGTCTGTAATTCTGTTACCCTTCTCCTTTTCACAAGGATGGGCTGCTGTTTAGAAGAGGTGGAACAGAACTATATTTACTTCAGTTCTGGTGCTTCACAGCTTTAAGCTATGTGACAGATGCCTTTCAAGACTATTTTTCACCCCTTCTGCCATTTGTCCACTTCCATGAGCCACAGTATTGCAATCACATTGTAGGTATTTAAACTCTGTCATGTAATTCAGTGGGGCTGCGCTCTACAGTCAGGTCTAATGAGCTAAGTAGTACAAGAAGCATAGTATGAAAATAATGTGTTGTTGAACAAAAGTCAGCAAGATTTTACCTATTATTTCAAAATATGCTGGCAGATAACCAAGAGAAACCCAATTAAAAGTGTATCCTGCTACTTAAACTCAGTAAGAGTTTGCACTATTCAGCATAACAGTGTTGTTATTACAATAAAATCATCTTTGCTAATGGCAGTTAACATAACTGATCTGATTTTCAGTAATGACTTATGGAGAGTTTTCTGGAAAGGAAGTAATGACAATTTTCCAGCAACTTGCCCTGTTCCATATTTAAGATCAGAGCAGTACGTAATTTTAAATGTTAAGATGAGTCTCTCATACCTTTTGTTCTACCAATATAACACCCAGACACCGCAACCAGCTTTCATGTCACTTAACTCTGAAAAGGTTCTGCCATCACTTTCAGAGTAGACTGCACAAATCATCCATCCAACACAGAGTTTTCCATTTTTATTAAGAAAGAGAACCCACAGGGCTCATACATTGGTACAAAATACAATCAAGTCCTTATGTATTAACATTTTGAAAAGCAAGGGTATTTTTTTTTTGTCTTTTTAAAACCGTTTCACAGTTATCAAAAACAAAACCCCTGCATATTGAACTCATTTTTGTGCAAACAAACAGTATGTATTTTGGGACCAAATTCGACTCTCTTAATTAGGAGACAGAGAGGAGAATTTGGCAGTGTTTTTCACCCCTCCCTCAAAGAGCCATACGTGTTTCTTAAGAAACACTTTTCTAGGGTTTTTTTGTTTTTTTGTTGTTGTTTTTTTTTTTTGCAGCGAACAATCTAAGGCCACAGGTTTTCTGCAAATAACAAACAAAAAAGCAACCCAAAGATTAAAAAAAAACAACAACACGCGCACACACACACAAAAGAGCTGCATCTTTACCCTTCATTGACACATGCTCTGAATTGCATAACCATGTTCATACCAACAAGTTAGCCAGTTAACCACCTGGAAGGTATTATGGTTATAAGCACCTAATGATCATTAGGCTAATATTTTGAAACAGCTACATGCAAGTCAATACACAACCACATTACTGTTCAAGTAAACTAAAATGATATCCCCTTAAAGGAAAATATTTGCGTGATCCCTTTCAAGGTTCTGCAAGCAGAAATCCTGCTCAACTGTATGGGCACGCCATCAATTAAAAAAGGCATGAAAGCTACAACTTGAAACTTTAAGACAAGTATGTTCTTTTTCAGGATGGACTTTTCTAAAATGTGCAATCAAGTTTTAGTTGAAATTACATTTGATAGGAAAACAATACTTAAAATTACAAATAAAAAAATAACTGCAGTTTGAAATGATATGCATCGTGCCATTACAGCTCTTCTACACCGTGGACTGAACAGGTAACAGAGGTGAAGTGGCAGAAGTTAGACAATGTACAAGAGGAGAGTCTTGCTAAAAGGATAGAGAGTAAAAAATACAGATATGCTTGTAGAAAAAAATCCCTGCTTCTTAAATGACTGGTTATTTTTCTCCCCCCGCCATAGAAAAGCATTTAAATTCTTTTTTTAAACTGCAGTTATTGATGAAATGAATACAATACATCTCACTTAAGTTACCAGATGGTATACTATTCTGCCATGTGAAGCACCAACCCTTTCGTAAAATATACGAAGTTGTCTAAACAGTTCAAAAAAACCCTTACGTTAAATACTCGACTGTAAACTGGAAGTTTGCATACTGTGTTTGCCATCCTCCTGCTCCTTTCAGAGTGAACTCTTGAGTGCCTCATCAGGTGGATTACCAATTAACGCTCAGCAGGAAGCAAACACTCTACTTGACATGAAGGCAGCGCAGAGTAGCACTGTGCCTCCAACCTTAGCAGCAACAAAAAAATCTCACTGTTCTAAATGACCTGAGGAAGACAACAGTAAAATATTGCACAAAAACAAAATTAGAGACAGCAAAAACACTAAAGAGTATGGATAGCAATGAACAGTGCAGCCTCAACAACAGGCAATGTCTTTGAACAAAACGGCAGGAGTTAAAAAGATTTGTGCCGTTAGAGGAATCTTGCTCCCCTGATTTCTCCTTTGTCTTCACATACAAGCTAAGTCTACTCCAAGTATATTACACTCTTTCCTATGCTCCCAGTCTTTTTTATTTCTTCACTTTAGAAATCAATTAGGGACCCTTTTAGAGTTTTTGGAGTTTTACAAGACATTTTTGGTCTCAGATCTGACCCTAACTGGCTATCTAAGAGAGGTAGGCTTCAAAAGGCATTTGAATAAATAAATATAGTCCATTTTACTAAACAGATTTGCTGTTGGCAAAAAGGGATTTCCCCTTGCCATGTTTCCCTTTATCATGCTATCCATAAGCTTAAGATACAGAACTAGCACAGTAGCAGAAGAGGCTAGAATAATTTCTTAAGAGTCCCTTCAAGAAAGCATAGTGCATAAGCCATTATCAAAGTCCAACTTTCTCTTTTACATAGTTTTAGTTTTTCGTACAATACATGCTTGCCTTCATAATATTGCATAAATAACCATATTTTAACTATCCATGACACATTTAAATTCAGTCTGAATTATGATATAGTACCACATGACTGATCTTAGAAGAGTATAGCGTCATGGAAAAAAAAAAGTTTGTTTTAAGCTGGCATTAGTCTGGGCTCCATATTTCAGTTAGTGTTCCTTTCTCAGTTACGGACCATGCAAAACTCCTGCCTTTCAAGCTCTTGGCATAATGGTACGTTCATCCAAATTCTCCCAAAAAAGTCTTTAAGTTAAAGTACACATTAGTTCCTCCTTGAAACAACTTTAAAATGCTTCCTTTTCACTGTATAACATCTCCATTAAAAAAAAAAAGGAAAAAAAGGAACTTTTCTTTCTTCTTGGGTACTTCCTTGACATCCCGAACTTCCTGCTCACACTTTGTTGCAATGAGGTGCACAACCTCCTCTACGTAGGCAGATACAGACTAGTCCTTTCCAGCTGCTTAGCATGCTCAACTTCCAACTCCTGCCTTCGCACTTCCATTCTTCCTTATTCAAAAACTTAGCTTCAGTGACCAGTTTCTTTTTAGCTTGACTGTCACCTGAAGCAGCAGAAAGATAAAACCTTCTATTCCTTCACAATAAACCTTATTTCAAATTCTCTTCAGAGTGTGAAAGAAACAGGCTGGATTTCTTCTACATCAGTAGGATGTGGATCAATCTGCCGAAAGGGGAAAAAAAAAAAAAAATCAGAACGATTAACTTCCTTCAATCCTTGCATTTACAGAATATTTTGAATAATGTATAATAGATTTTCTTTTTACCTCTGAATAGAGAGGTGGAGGCTGAAACCGAAACTCCTGTATATAAGCAAACATGGGACAAGATAGTTGCTCCTCACAGTCTATTGGTTGTGGGTAAGCTGGAACATGTCTAGAGCATTCTTCCTCTGACACTACATCAGCATAATTTGGTGGTGCTGAAAGCAAGAGACCGCTGTTACATAATCAGCTTGTTCAACTAGTCACAACTTTCCAGACTGTTTGCCCACAGTCCCCAAGAACATTATACCACAAACAGAAAACTGAAAAATTCTACCAATACTGAATACATTATTTAAATCAGAGGGATCAGATTCACTCAGGGCCCAGGGCCAGAGCTAGACTACTAAGCTGCTTGTGAGAGGGATCTGGACTGGCAAATGGGGTGGCCTCTGTGGCCCTGCAGCAGCAGCTGCAGTGGGGCAAGTGACTGTGGGCTAGAAAACCACTTGCTGTGGTGGAGGTGTGCAAGAGGTGATGATGCCCTGGATTCCATGGAAGTCCAGCAGCCAAAAGGGTTGGATGTTTGATACCCCTGATTTAAATACCACAGTAAGAAAAGCACAGGGTATGTCATTTATTAGAAGCATGTTACAAAATTAAATTATTTGCTGGCAGATTCAAGTTTGTGCTGATGTGCTTAATTTTTAGGGACCTGACCTCAAAATGGAATCCAGAAACCCGAGTGATTTCCTTCAGAAGGGAGATCCAAAAATCAGAAACCCCGCCCCCCCATCTTTCAGCTCAGGAGAATGCCAGGTACAGCCAACATACAGGACACCTCTAAGGCAGACGTTTACTAGGGCTGTATGAAACCTTGGCAGCCATTTAATTTCGGAGGTGTTTCAGGCTGCTTCAGTGCCTGAAACACCGAATCCAAATTGAAACAGAAGGCTCAGGAACAGCTCCGAAATGAAATGAGGCATCTGAAACATTTCAGAAAATTTCGGCGCTTCGGAGTCAGGCTTGCAGGGAAACAGCTGTATGCTGCTGCCCTGCCATGAGACCTGGCTCCACAGGGGCAGAGATCTGGGGCAGCATGGGGCAGGCAGTGGTGGCGAGCAGACCTCTGGTGCAGATCTCTGCTCCCTGCGTAGCTGAATCACGCGGCAGGGACCAGCAGGCTTGCTCGCAGCTCTGAGCTGCTTCCCTGCCCCGCGATCTGATGCGACAGGGGTCAGAGATCTGCGTGGGAGTCTCCTCGTCTGCATGGTGGGCAGTGGCCCTGTCCCTCCCCTGGACAGGCCACCCATGGCCCCATCCTGCTCCCTGCTGGGGCCCCAAGCCCCCAGCCTCACCCAGCTGGGTAGGGCTGTGCAGAGCTTGCCTTGTAGCCCGTTCCGAAAAGATTCAGAGGAGATTTAGCAGAGACATTCGGCCAAAACGAAAAAGGACAATGATCCAAAACACTGAAAAGAATCGCTGTCCTCCTTGAACAGCTGAATCGGAAACCGAATCGAAACACAGACATTTTGCGCAGCCCCAATGTTTCCAATTCTACCTTCAAAAGAATGAGGAATACTCCCTGTAGCTTAAAGCTGTCCACCTTTCAACTACTACCCTAGCAGTGAAACATTTGCTCATTACTAGGTGGGAGACATTTGCTCACTATTAAGAGGTGGGAGACCAAGTTCAATATTTGAGGGGAGACTGCGTGTGCATGCATGTATGAGCATAAGACTGTAATTTACTGGGGTTTGGTCCTTGAATACTTTTCAGCTACCTAGTTACGCTCCATCTTGCACTAATGATCTGCAATAGCTTGGATGGCAAATTTGGACATGGGTCTAAATACTACTTTAGTGGCCTAAATCTTTTATTGGATTTAACTCTTGAACTGGCACAACTTCCCGGCTTCTGTAGTACAGAAAATTTATCCAAATGATGAAAAAGCTCAAAATGTTTACCTTCAGGGTGTTCTGGCATGGTCAGCGCCAGCCAACTCATGTCCATACTGAACTGGCTGGTAACGCTGGAGTTCCTGCTTGAAAACCCAGTGCAAGGAATTGTGCCAATCACCAAGGGCATTTCAATCATCAGTTTCTTAGCACCAGGAATATGGATATATACCTATGTGATAAACCCCCACAAATACAGCAGATTTAGACAAGTCACAAAAATGCAACAGAACAGTAGTTCACAGAAGCCAGTAGAATTCCTGTAGCATAAGCCAACTTAAAGATATTAAGAAATTTAGTGATTCCAGATGAATAATGGCTAGCACTTTGCATCTTTGGTAAATCTGAAAACCATTATTTTCTTTCTGCATTTTGGCCCACATCTTTCTCTACCTGCAAAGCACCAAAGTGGAGATAGTAGGCACTTTAGTGTAAGCTCATTCCACCCTTCTTGAGTCCCTGAAAAACTTAGCGTAAAAGGCAGGCGGATCCTTCCCCTCCTTTCCGTTTTTTTATAGCTTGGTTTTAAGGCTAAGAACATAGCATATTATGAAAAAAAAACAAACCGCATGAATAGATTTTCAGAGACTTCAATAGGATAGAATAGGAACATATTTAAGCAGCTAATGTGTGGTAGGATCAGGGCCCTTGTCTTTGAATGACCTTCTCTTGCTTTGCTTGCTGTTTTGACCAGCATCTTTACATAGAAGACTTTCAGATCTTCCTTATCACTTCTGCAGTGTCACCATCCATCCAGGTATGCATTTCAGCCTGAAATTTTTTCCAGATGAGCTTGTCTATAGACATGTAAAACTTCCCCTAAACACTCTCCACTTTCCTCATCACCATTACTTCTGTTATTCAGCCGTATAGCTTAGGAATTATCTTCAATCTTTCTCCTCCCATACAGCAAAATATCAACACAATTGGCACATTTTCCCCTCCTTGACGTAGGAGCTCCATCTCAAAACACAAAGCTCTTCCATGCCAATCTCAAATCCCAGTTATTTTGACCACCATGCGTCCTTTTTGATACTAACACCAACCACCTTCTGTTTGTTCCAGGAACTTTCCATGCCTGACTGGACATATGTTGAAAATAGCTTAGTTTCTATTTCAACTTTTAAATTGGTCATCAGTTACATGTTTGCACTCTGCAAGCATTTAAGATTTTTCTTCAGGTAAAGCCAAGATGCAATGTTACACTTTATCAAGCTTAAACTTGTTAAGTACTAATGAAATTCTGATGATAAATTTAGAACTAAAAAATAAGTATATTTGTGATGAAAACCTGCACTTACAGCTAAAGTATATTCTACTCTGATGATACAGCAATCAAGTATGGAAGGGGTTACAGGAGGGATTTTCAAAGTTTTCCCATTCCAGGTATCTGTGCTCCCAGAGGAGATATGGTTTCCTCGCACATTGGCAACCATCTGACGGAAAGTCTTAGTCTTCCCACTGGCCAAATAAGTCTGTGTTTGAAAAATGGCAGCTTTTGGAACAACCAGACGAGAGGAACAGTTTTCAATTTCTGCATAGATTGGTATTGCTTCTCCTAAAAATTAAAAAGAAAAAAAGAAAAGGAGTCCTATGAATATTTTGTATGCATCTAGCACCTTTGCTCTGAGCATACCTATAAAAAACTTTAAGATCCCTACATCACGTCATATTATTACTAATTTTATATTAATTGTGTCAACTCCTGCCAAACAGTTTCTTTGCAAACTGGTGGAGGATATAGCCTTATACTATATATTAATGTTTCATGATTGTTTATACAGGAGTTTTTGACACACAAGTTACAAACATGCATTTGCTAAATATAGTGCACTTCCACAATTATCACCATAGTAATTACTGTGGGACCAGAACCCACAAAGAGTCATCAAAAATGTTCATATACTGTACACTTGTACATTTCACAGCACGTTCCTCTAGAACTTCTATAGAAAAAGACCAGTATTAAACAGTGGACCTTAGTGAAGAGCATTATTCTTTGGCCCTTGACATCCACAGCAGCTCAGATGCGATGTCTTTTTGGGTAATGACACTGCATAATACTACTAGTTTTCAAATTGCATTACTAACAGAAGATATCTTTTAACTCAATTTACACAGATCTGATTTTACTAACTTCTAAGTTACACAACTATTTGTTCCAGCCATCACACACTAGGTTTACATAGTTTCTGGGTTGCACAAAAACCCCTTACTTGCTATCAAAGAAACAAGTAAATCAAGTTGTAAGAAAAAGTTCTTACCGTTACAGTATCCCTTCCTCTCAATTTTGGCACTCAGAGACACTGGGCCAGAAGTGAAAAGCCAGCACCCAACCATCTTCTCCCGGCTTCTCAAAACAGGCATCTAAAAAAAACCCCACCAACATCTCAGAATTCTCTTTATCTAGCTTGTACAAAAATTGCCACATTACTTCATTGTAATATTCAGATTAATGCAAACAGACTTCACATTTGCTTGGGACCAAATCTTCCTGCTACTCAAGACAAGAAAAATGTTGTCATTTGATTTCAGTGGAGCCAAGAATTACTACTACTTGCAAGTTTGGCTGTTTTCTTCTTACTTTGCACTTGAAAAGAAAAATGGCCTAAGGCAAAAGCAAGATGTGCATTTTCAATGTATTAATTCTCTTGCAAATATTTCAATTGAAGTTCATCAAGTTTTTATAGACATGGCCTTTAGAAAGGCTGAGAGTACCCATGCTAGATGGGAATCATTGCATTCATGTTAACATTTCAGTTGGTTGCAGAGATATGCAAGCAGTTAACGAAGCCTTGCAGAGTTTGTTTTGCCCATTCATCTGGAGCAGACAGCTATTTGGTTGGCAGATAAAATACCATCTACTTCCTAGATACCATCATCATGGTAAGGGAGAAGGTTGTGTGTGGAAACGAGCATATTTTGTGCATGAAGTGATGAGCTTTTTTGGCAGGTTTGCAATATTAAATCAAATCATATGAGAATTATTAACATTTACACTTAAAATGATGAAAACAACTGAACCACCAAGTTAGCAGACACTGTAAGTGACTTTCATGTTGTCTATGCAAAGCTCCAGGAACTCTGACCAAATTTTGCAAAATTCAGCTAAAATAACCAAATCCAGGCTACAAGAGTCCTAGTTCACCAAGTTGCCTAGTCAGAATCCTAGTCTTTCTTTCTTTCTTTCTTTCACTGTCACTACCACAAGCCTAAAGCTAGCAGCAGCTAGGATAACTATGCAATCTGTGGCTCCATTAGCCACAAATCCTGTTTTCCCTTGAATGACAGTAAAATAAAGAACTATAACATTCAAAGGATTTCAGTGCTGCTTTGGTGACAATGTGGAAGCTTCTCTCCAACATACAGCAGGCAGTTATTGTTGAAGATACATAGCTCAAATCTCGCAACTTGTTCAGGAGAAGCACAGGTTCGCTGGTTTCAAAAGCTGCTTCTGGATGGACACAACATTCTACTGGAGTGGGCTAAGTTACAACCCAGAGCCCTAGACATCCAGATTTCTGTTCTCCAGAATCAAACTTTGTGCAGTGAAACAAACACCCTCAACACAAGCCGATAAGTTGGTACTGTCACTACAAATGCTCAGTTAAGGGACCATATACCATGAGGTAAACTGGTCTTTTTTGACTATTGCTTAGACAATGAACTGTAAAGAGATAAAACTAGCTTGTGCACTTTTTGCTTCTTTATGATATAAGACAAAGGCCTGAACTAATTGTTGCTAAGAAACTTTCTGATTGTTCTCCACATTAGAGTGCTCTTTGATTCGGTCTTCCTGGAAGACTTAAGAATAAAGGAAATTTCAGTCAGTCACAGTGAAGGGTTTGAGCATTTTTATGACTGAACAAAACTACAGCTTATGCTTATCATCAGTAATTAACACTTTGAATAACTCTAGTGTTCAAGTGACAAGCCAAGGATGAGTGGACTTCTAAAGTAACATATGCCATCCTTATCCAGAACATTTTTGGAAAACATTATTTCTTGCCTTTTTTATACAACAGTAAGGAGACGAGGATGTAGTTCTAAAGACGGCAGAAGATACTTTGCAGAAATACATTAAAGCTATTTAACTTTACAGGCATGCTGAACAAGCTATTCTTCATAGTATAGCTTAATAAACTTACATTAAAAATGATATTAGGGGATTACAAAACTGAATGTTTTTAGAAGGAACTGTTAAGTCTTGTCCAGTCCCAACAACAAAATACAAGAGTCTTTATATATTCAATATTGTGCAAATACAGTATGGTTAATATTACCTATTTTCTGAAGCTGTGTGTAACATAAGGACCATCTGCTCTTTACAGATGTCACTGCCAAAACATTTACATGAAGTTCTAGCTCTAAATTTTAAAGAAACATGAAACAAAAAGTATGCAACTCTATTAGAAGAAAAATGATCATCTAATGCCAAAACCTACATCTTAGCCACATCAGCATTATGATGGAAAGTTAAAATTATCCAAGCACTTCAATAAAGCAGAAATCATTCATTCACATTTAAATGAATAACCATTAGGTCCTAGTTACTATCATGAAAGTGCAAGGTATAATTTTATATTATTTTGATAATATGGGTTTAGATAAAAGAATCTAGCTCATTAGCTTCCATCTTGCCCATTCTGTTGTTACTTATGGTCTGATCTTTCTTATTACTCCACAGTATTTCTAGTGATTATTAGAAGTTCAATGCTTTAATGTGGCCAAATCTGTCATAAGGAAATAACTGAAAAGATCTCTGAAGCAGCTGCATGCATGGACTTAATGTTAGAAAATGACATGCAAAATGGAAGGATACATAACATAATGGCCAGAGCTTAAATAACAGCCTAGAGCATGATTAATACTCTTCCATAATTACTGTTCCTCAACCTACTATTACTGAAGAGTTTAGGACGCTGCAGCCCTGTGAATATAGTTGCTCTGGTAGGAGTAACTACTTTATGCTTCAGCATTATTATTATTAAGCCTTATTAATGCATTTCCAGCCTGCCTAACTTTTTTTGGCAATAGCAGCCCTGCCAGCAGGGATGTAATCAATTCTATTAAAAAAGCAACTATGTTTGCAATTCACATAGCCCGAGATCATCTATTTATAGAGAAAGCTTAAAAGGGAGCTTATATGCTTTCAGAAATCAACAAAATGAGACACCAAAATACTAGTGAAGTGGTTATGGATGCATGAGAATTCTTCTTCAAAATAGATTTAAATCAATTAATTAAAAAAAATGCTCTTACCAATAAAGCTGGTGAGCTGACATCAATATGGCTGACAACCTGAAGTTCTCTCTCGACACTCTCATCAGGTGCTACAGGCCTTTCCAGAACTGCTTTTACACAGTATTGAATGCTGCCATACTTCCCAGTAAAAGAGGTCACCAAAGGTCTGAAACAGTCACAAAAATAGTCTCGTATGCATTGAGTTTATATTAGAATTCCAAACTTAAAACACTTTCTGTACACACAGATGTTTACCATCTTGCATCTAGTACATTTATGTCCTCTGGGGAAATCAAAGCAATACAAGAAGCACCCTTGCCACCACTCAGCGTAAACATAAAGGCTAGTTTATCAGGTTGATGTAGAAGAATCAAAACTAATGATCAAGTTGCTCCAGTTTATTCCGCTTATTTTTCAAGAACCAACAACACATATAATTCCAGGTTGCATTATTTCACTTACTCTTGTGGGAGTTGAAAGCTGAATGGAAATTCATGTCGGCCAGCTAACAGGATTAAGTTTTCCTCACCTGAAGATAAAAGAACAGAAGTTATGTTGAACAGATTTTGAAAACTGGGGAAAGAATAATCAAAACAGCTTCCAATACAAATAGGACAATTTGTTCACGTACATGAGCCTCAGAAAGAAATGAAAGTAACTGCAACGGTCTTTGGATCTGACCATGTTTTCATTATGTTCAGTATTGAATGAATACAACCATGGAACCAGGTAAATCTTAAATTCAGCTCATCAGCCTGGCCAAATTCCCATGTGTACTGACTGCTTCATGGGAAACGCTCATTTTTATTTCTTTCCTCAAGGAAATGAGTTTTACTCCACTTTTTTGATTCAAGATGAAGTAATCTTTTAATGTAAACAATTCCAGTAGAGCAGTAAAGAGTCTAAGGATTCACTCACGTAAATCTAAAAATCTCACCTACCTTGCATTAGAAATTATTTTAAATAATTTATTATACTATTAAATATTGCAATTTAATCTTTCAATTAAAACTGTATGAGTAGTAGACAATGAAACGGTGCTTTTACTTTGACTTTCACACTGGATGACAACATAAAGTATGTTGGTAAAAGTTTTCCTTAAAGAATTCTCTCCATTCTTTAAGCTTCTAAAACAAGTAGTATAAATGTTTTAGGTCCTTTTGATTTGTATTTTTGAAATACAAGATATGATATATAAATTTCTTTGAGGCAATAGCAGGAGGAGGCCACATGCTCTGTGGGCCTTAGTACCGATTATTTAAATATCGTTTGCTATTTTATTTACAGTGACTTCCAGAGTCTTTAAATTTCAATCATACCAAGCTGAACTGGATAAAACTAACTGGATAACTGTACAATAAAACCACTCTAAGACTTGAAAAAGAGAGATTTGAGTGGTGAAACCAACGGATGCCCAAGGTGAAAAACTTGTTATATATGCTTCAACTACATACACCCATAAAATTTCAGCTTGCACTGGAACAGTTCATAAGACACTGCAGCTATATTTATGCTTGAACAAGCTTCCAAGTCTATCAATGAAGACCAAGACTATAAAAGTTTTAAAGTTTTTCAAACAGGAGATGAATGTCCTCTGCCTTGTCATGCACCCTTTATGCATACAACAATGCTTCTCAAAAGATGAAATCTACTTTCAGTTCACAAGCTGATTTGCTAGAATATTATGGGCCCCTAGGGCCAGGAAAAAGACCTGCTACTATGACAGTTAAAGATGAATAAAGGAATCTAAGGCAAGACCCTATATCGGGGCAGGGGAGGGAGGGGCCAAAATGAGGCCCGCCAGGCCATTCTATTTGGCCCATGGGGCCCCTAAAAAATTTAGAAAATTAATATTTATCTGCCCCAGCGGCTTGGCATGTGGCCCTTGATGGCTTGCCAAAACTCAATAAGTGGCCCACACCTGAAATAATTGCCCGCCCCTGCCCTATATTCACCTTAAAAAGAAAAAAGGTGTTATAGTTGGGTCAGGGGAATGGACTATATTAGTGGTTCTCAACTTTTTTGTACTAGGACCCACTTATAAACATCAATGACCAGTCCTGACCTGCTGCCCCCTGCTCCTGCATGTGGGGCAGAGGGTGGGTGTGTGGGGCATGAAGGGGGCCCCTTGCAGGTGGGAACTGTGCCAGCCTGCAAGGGACAACGCATTTTGAAAGTCTGTCCGTGACCCTTTCATATTTTCTCGTGAGCCATGTTTGGGTCGCGACCCCTGGGTTGAGAAGTGCTGGACTAGATCAGCGGTGGCCAACCTGCAGCACAAGTGTTGTGTGTGGCACGGGGCAGACCAGGAAGAGTCCAAGCAGTGCAGCGGCGGATAGGGCAGGAAGCAGAAGAGTGGATTGGGCAGGGAGCAGAAAGTAGAGCAGCAGATCGGGCAGGGGAAAAGAGTGGCTCTCAATGAGGGGGCGGGGCTAATGTGTGGCCCGCCTCCCCGAGGTCTCAACATCCCCTGTGTTCCTCACTTGTGCAATTCTATGCTTTTTCTTCACCTTTCTCAACAGGAGACGTCACAGATGTGAAGCAACCGGCTG
>NW_017728911.1:33821704-33827235 GCF_001723895.1 Crocodylus porosus | reverse complement strand
CACATGCACATGTTTGTGGTGTTTCATTTTAATCATGAGGGAAAATAGATTTGGGGTCATTTTTTAAACCAGAAAATTTGGGAGTTGTTTTTATTTTAAACCAGAGAAAATGGGGATCCCTGGTCATAACTGGTGTGGGGGGAGCCCCAGACTCTGGGCCCAGGGAGGATGGGGCTGCAAGGTGCACTTCAACTTGCCGACCACCTCGTAGGGGCTGCTGGAGCCCAGGGGTCCCTCCTGCAGGGCTGAGCCGTGGCATGCAGACTCCTCTCTGCAGCACCTAGCCAGCCCTTGGCCCAGTCCCTCTGCATTGATCGCATTGGCTTTGGTGGCCAGAGGGATAGCGCTGCATGTGCAGGCAGGTTTTCTGCACTCTCAGCCTCTCGTTTCTTGCCTAGAATATTAATCAGAGCCAAGCTGCAGGCACAAAAGGCAAACGTGAGTGGCATGAGTTGTAGCAATTATTTGCCTGCTGCTGCTCCGCCCTGTGCCGAGAGACCCTTCTCGTGGCGGGGCGCTCTCTACCAGCATAACTTCAGCTTTGTTTTTGCGCAAAACCATGTCTTGTAGACAGGGAAGCATTTGGGTGCTTCCATGGTTGGTTGCAGTCGCTAGGGTGGGAGTGGTTAGGCATCCAACCAAGAAGTGGAAATGCAGGAGCAGGCACACTGAGGGCAGAATCCTGTTTCACTTCACACGCCTGAATGGCAGCGGCACACCCCTAACCCCAGTTGTTGGCACTTATGCACAGTTTGAGATTCAGCTCTGGATGCAGAAGTGTCCACACACCTACAGAGCTTGCTGCACTCTGCCCAGGCAGGCATGCAGGTGTATGCCTGCCCAGGTACATGTGTAAGGCTGGGTAGGCCCTGAAGCTGTAGTAAAACCCCTCCTGGGTGGGGGAAAGAAGAGGAGGGGTCCTCTCATGTTTTAACCCAACAGACCCGTGATGGAGGCACTTGCTGGGGCACAGGAGAGCCAGGCTCTAGGCATGCCGCAGAGAAGGTTTGAAAGTGTCCCTCTTGCTTCCAGGCACAGTGCTCTAACCAGGTTAAGCATGATTCAGAAACATCTCTGCTCCCCCTGAAGCAGGAACAAGAATCCTCTTTTAAATTATTCCATGTATTTGCTATTATTGCTTTTCTTTGCTTTTTTCTCTTTGCTATTTTTCTTGCTCTTTTAACCTGACAAGTAGGGACTAAGTAAAAACAACAGCCAATGGAAGAAAACTGGGAGCGCGAACTCTTTATCCACATTACAGAATAACACGTGACGTGTACAAATTCCTGGTTCAGATAGAGCCCTTCATGGTCCTTCTCTCCGATGCCACGCGTGTCTGTGCTTTGAGTGGTTTCTTTATAATGTGTGGACCTCGGCAATTGTACTTTATTCCCATTTGTAAGTAGGAAGGAGTTTTGAAATGTGAGATGCCAATATCCCTGAGGCTTACAATATCTTCCAGGGTCTTGCACATGTCCTGCAGTTATACCAATGAGTTGGACAACACCGGCATGTTAAACTCTAGGTCAACTATAGCACCTCAGCTGAATTCCTAGCTGGCTCAGGTAGCACCCTAAATTAGCAAAAAAAGTCTTCTAAATTGCCAGGCCTGCCTTTCAGGTACTTGTGATGTGATAATTTTCAGATTTCCTGAAAAAATGGCTGTAATTCAAAAGTCTATTGCACTTGTGCATCTTATACAATTAATGGTCTAATGAAATGGAGGGTCATATTCAGAGTTGGATGAATATCACAAAAGCTTTTTTCCTGTGAATATTGTTTGCCTATATAAACTTCCTTTAAGACTTCCTGTAAATGCACAACTTATTACACTGAACTGGTTTATTGGCAGGTGTGTTCACCAAGACAACCTATTTTAAACAAATGCAGAATATTTGAAGAAGCAAGTTTTGAAAGTATAAGCATAAGCATCTGTGGCAGATCCCTCCATTCAAATCATTGCAAAAAGTGTGCGATCAAAACCCAATAAATTAAGCCACCTTTGTGCAGTCTTGATCCATCAAGCACTTTTGGCTTTTGAAATAATTTAGAGCAGCCCTGAAATGCCTCTAAATTTATCTCAGTGTGCCATTATATTTTCTGGGAACGCTGACATACAAGATCTGGGCCTTAGAATTACTCTTATCCAATTAAAACAGATCACTCTGGTGTATTTTTTAATTTATTGATTAGATTGATACGTCACACTCCCTGGAAAAGGTGCAGGGCAGCTCACAATAAAAAACAAGAGAAATTATAAAAACAGGTAAAATATCAATGCTATGTAATAAACAACCAACTCATCAAAGTGTGCTGAAGCTCAGCTCCTCCTGCTAACTGCTGTCCAAATAAAAAAAAAATCTTAAATGGTTTCTGGAAGGCATCTAGATTTGGGCTGTGTTGGGTTTCAGGGGAGAAGGAGTTCATCGATTTCATAGACATTAGGGGCTGGAAGAGACTTCATGAGATCATCGAGTCCAGCCCCTCTGCCATAGGCATATGAATCTTTGTTTTTTGTCATAGCTGGGAGTCCAAAGGTCAAAGGGCAATTAAAATCCTAATCAGGAGGGAAAAGAAAAGTGTCTATTGTCAGGACCTGGCAAAAGGGACAAGCTCATAGAGGAAGAGCTGCAGAGAAATTTTTGAGAGCAAAAGTTTGAGAACCAAGGAATAAGTGCTAAGGGCAGCCATCTCACTTGCTTTCACCAAATGAATTTGCCACACAAATGGGATTTGATGGAGGTTTCTCTCAGTTGACCTTGAGGATCGAACTGAAACATAAAGGAGAAGGTGGTCTCTTAGGTAGGTAGGGTCCAGGTTGTGTAGCACTTCATAGATCAACACCAGCATCTTAAAGCATGCCCAAACCATTACTGGGAGCCAGTGGAGATACTGGAGCACTAGAGTCATGAGCTCGTGGCGACCTTCCCCCTTGGTGGGCTGTCACATTCTGCAGCTTCGGGAGGATCCTCAAGGGCAACCACACCTAGAGCGCATTGCAGAAGTCTAGTCTCAAGGTTACAAGAACATGGACAATGGTGCTTAGACTCAAATTGGAAAGAGAGGTTTAAATTTCTAATATGAAATAAAACCAGCTGCTTTGGTTCAAGTATCTGTTTGTACAGGCGCAGGTCCTGTTTTGCTCTTAGCCAAACTCATGCACATGCAAATACTGTATTACCCAGGGCACCTTCCAGCCCTCTTCTCGAAATTGGAAACCGAAGCAGAAACTGCGTTAGAAGGAAGAAGAGCTCTGTGGTCTGGGTCCTGCTCCTGCCGCCAATGGTTTCCCTGTATCTTGCGTTTAACAGTCTTTGAATGGACTTTGAATATGCAGTTATGGGCCTACCTGGACAATTCTATTCTGCCCACGGGGGGAAACAGAATTGAAAACCTGTAAATCATGTAACATATGTAAGATATGGGATTTATATGTCTACATGCGAATGCATAAGTAGGATTTAGGCATAAACATGAAATAGGCTTTGGCTATACATTCCTGCATCTGAACTAGCTGCATATAAAATTTCCTGCATCTGAATTTCAAAATACAGTCCATTCATCATAAAATCTTGCCCCATAGCTCGTGTATAAAACGCACACACACACACACACACACACACACACACACACACACAAATGTTTCCCTTTTGCATGTTGCGCAGCCTTTTAAAAAATTGCCACCCATTTTTTTCTTTGCTGCTGTAAGTGAACTAAAACAATATTAAATTATGAATATGGATTATCAAACTTGAAAAAATATCCTGAAGGATAAGTTATAATTAAAGGGCTTGGATAAACAGAACCACAGAGGACACAAAATCAATGGGGGGAAAACTCATCTGTGACCAAATATTATTTGTTCTAGATGACTGCCCTTGGATATATTTTTTTTCAAAGGAACTCATCAGCACATACATCCTAATTCAAATTACCATGTGATGAGTGACCCTTTTATCAACTTCACTAGGGAAAAAAGACCCTCTTCTTGAAAATAGTTGGTTGTGCATAAGACAGTTTGATTAAATTGAACGACGATGAAATTATAACATGAACGATGGAAATTGTAACATCATATTTTTAATTGTGCTTTATAAGTCAGAGAGAAAGAACAAATGTGAATGGTAGGGGTTGAGAGAGACAATCGATGCAGCAAAAAGATATATGGCTCTGCACATGCCTATTCTGTTTTCCTCTCACCAGCCTTGCATATTTATTTAGGCATATGTACTTGACCAAAGCCAATTGTAATATTTTAGTCTGTAAAACCCAGAGCTAATATAAGCTAGTAAGTATTGCTTTGTCCAGGCCCCAAAATCTATGGTTAAAATCAGGCTCCAGATAATTGTTTCTTTGATGAGACTCCACAGGATAGTGGTCAGACTGAACAAATGGTCACAGGCTAGTTCAGCAGTTAGGTAAAACCAAAGACACGGACACTTTCTTCACAAGAGCTGATAATATCCCAGCTACTGTCTGTTAACTTGGAAATCATTCCTGTGATCAAACCATTCATTTTAGATGGACCTGAGTATAATCTCCAAGATGTTTTACTGGTCTTAATTTTAGTTCTAATAAACAGATCTTATAGGCTACAGTACTTTGAATTTGATCTTATTAGATGCATTTTTCAGGCTAGGGTATGATGTCAGGAGTAGATGCAACTCCCTATATACAGGCCATAACTTTAACACACTGATATCTTGAAGGGCACAAGCACTTGTAAAAATGGCCTCTGCCAGGAAGTTGCTACTGGTCTGAGATCCAACCTGTTGTGATTAGATAGGATTAGATCCTCTTCTTGCTAGAAGTCCTCTAGGAGACAGAATAGGTAGCTATGAATCATGCTTGAACCACGAGATGACTGCCAAGCAAGCCTTTCTGATTTTAATCAATAGGCTGTCAATGAAAAGACTACTCAGTTAGTTGTTTCTGATGTTGGAGGATGGCTTTAAGAAACAGCACAGATTAAGAGAGGTAGCTAGCCTCCTTGCCTGAGAAAGCTGAGCTGTTTTGCATTAGCAGAGGAGGAACTCTTTTCCTCATGTGTTTTGTACAGCACCAAGCGCCTGGGAGGACAGCCAGGACTGAATGTGATCATGCACAGAAGACAACCCAAAAGGCATGCACCTACTTGGAATCCTACTTACGGCCTCAGAAGGAGCATAAGATATTCACAAACCTTGTGCTGATTTTCTGCACCTTAAGTCATTCCCTACCCTACAAACGGTCTCATTGATTTTGGTGAGATAAATAAGGTGGCATTTACACACCGTAGATTGCTTGTAACAAGAGGCGCCTTTTCAGAATCTGCAGCAAATAAGCTGGGCCCACCTAGCCTGATATGTGTCTATCAACAATGGGCCAATATCAGAGATCACATTTGTAGGAGTCGCGCGGTACCTGGCAAATTGAGAAAAACAAATATTTTTTTTCTGGCCTAGGAATTTCACTGTGCAACTTTTATCTCAACCAGTGCTGGTTCTCACAGCTCTCCAGATAAGGCTTACTAATATTTAAAGCAAAAGAAC
>NW_017728911.1:33814166-33821604 GCF_001723895.1 Crocodylus porosus | reverse complement strand
AGGATCCTGCATGAGATTGGTAATTTGCTAGCTCAGATGTTAAATATCTATTTTTAGCAGATTCATGGATCTTTTGTTGCTGGGTCCGTGGCAAAAACTACCCAAAGTCTCGCTTTGTAGAGCAGTCTTTGGCATGGCCCAGCAAGACCACATTTATCAGTGCTGTAGAAGGCTTCTTGTGTGGCAACTCCTCCACAGCACAGCAGTTAAGCATTATGTTTTGCCAGCTTCTGTTTGCTGCTGCTGGTGCAATGGCTTATGAAAGACACGGGCTTGGGAGGAAGTGGAATTAATGGAATCCTAACACCGAAAACGTGCATAGTGTAAGGGATATCTTGGATCAATAAGCACCATCAGCAGCCTGAAGCAGCAAGAGAGGTCTCTAGGACAAGAACAGTCCTGGAGTCACTGCTACTTGCTGCAAACTGGTACACAAGCTTGAACTCAGGCCAATTACTTGGCCCACATGCCACAACTAGAGTGTGATTTGCAATGTGCACATACTGTGACTGTGATTAGTACACGGAAAGATGGGAAGCAATTCTTCTTCTTTCATATGGCCGACTTGGAGCAACAATTAGAGGTCCAGTTTAAGGTTAGTTAACCAGTCTCAAAGAAATACAAAAATCTACATAGGTGTCATCTCTGAACTAAGGGTTTTAGATTTTTGCATTTCTTTTTGTCTCAGACCAGCACAGCTACCAAATGCATCCCTTGACCAGTCTGATGCTGTTGAGGAAAGGGAATATATCTCCGCAAAGTCAATTTGTATAGAGGGCAGAGTGGTGTTGTGTGGTCCACAGTTTGATCCGGGTTGCCACAGCCACCGGTGTGGAAGATGAGAGCCGGCTCATGGCCCACCCTGCTATGTGGAAATCCAGATAGGAACATCCACAACTAATGTCATCACAATGGTGACCAAACACCCAACAGCTTCCCGGCTGCTGGAGCAACAACCATAGGGAAGGCATTTATGCTGTCTCATCAGTCCTAAAAGTTTAGTCTCTTTAGGACCCTTTCTTCATGTTCCATTACCTAGAATCCATCCTTCCTTACCCCTGAGGGAAATTATCATAGAAACTACAACCAAAGAGGACCTTTAGATCATTTAGTCTGACCTCCTGGTTATCAGAGGACATAAAGTTTTGCTCCACTGCCTTATATAAATCCTCAGGTTGAGCCAAATTTTAGTAACTTGAGGAGTGAAATGTATATGTGCCACAGATAGACATCAGGTGAAGCCAGTATGCCACCTGTATCGCAGACTCCTACAGTGGCAGGGTTTGATTAGGTGCAAGAGAGGACTAGGACAGAAAAATAAAGCCGAGAAGCCAAATTATACATCTGGGGAAGAAAATTATTTTTGACACCTACAGATGACCATCTGATGCCTTGAAGAGTGAGGCTTCATTATAATCATAGCTATGATCATTGTTCTAATGCTCAGAGCTGAAAATGTCATGAACACTGGGACAGTAATGCAAGCAATTCTGTTCTTCCCAGGACCCAGGAAAGAAATGGAGGAATAGAGGGACACAGACCAAGGGTTTTCTCCCAACAAATTGATCAGAGCATATCTTAGACAGAGACCCCATCCTATCTTCATGCCTCCAAGCAGTGGCAAGTCCACCACTTCCTTGGTCATTTTTCCAATGTTTAACCAGTCTCACTGCTTGGAAATCATCTGTTATTTCAAGGCTGAATTTGTTTGGCTTCAGCTTCCAGCCACTGGCTCTTTTCATGACTTCCCAGCAAGGTTGAGAGGGCTCAGTGGCTCTATGTTTATACAGCCTTCTCTAGAGCCTGTGTGCGATGCTCAGGCCCACACCTAGCCACTCGGGCGCTCTCCTCGACTGTCTGTGGCTGCCTAAATTGTGGGCTTGATTACAGAGTGGATGAGGCTCATTTCAGAGCGTTGTTCCTGGGCTTGCTTTGCAGGGCATAGAGACCCGATCAAAAGCAAGCAAGCATCTTTTCCCTGTGTAACTGTCTGTACGTGGCAATTTCAACAGGAGTCTCAACCTTTTCTTCAATAAGCCAGATAAGTGGGGCTCCTTAGGATTCACATTATAAGGCTTGTTTTCCAATCCCCAGATCATTCTTGTGTTTCTCCTTACAACCTTCTCTAGTGGTTCCACTTCCCTCTTAAACTGTGGATGCCAGAAGTATGATGTTTTAGCAGTAATATTTCTAGTGCTATCTATGTACAGAGTCAAGATCCCTTCCTTCTACTTGATATTCCTTTTTTTCATCCACCCAAGAGTGTGGTAGTTAACTGTGTGAATCTGAAGTCAGGCACACGGCTTTCTGCCTATATATTCTAGGACTGCATTCACCCTTGTTTTGCTACAGCATTACTCTGAGAGGCTGTGCTGAGCTAATAATCCGCTATAACCCCTTGGTTCTCCGAGTTGCTGCTTGTCAGAACACCATTTTCTGTCTTGTAGGTACAGCCTATAGTCTCTCTTCCTAGAAAGGATTCCTTGTGCTTGGGTGTATTAACACCCATCTTGCTCTTTTGTGCCCATTGGAGCAAACAATCAGATCATGGTGTATCAGTAACTTGTCTTCTTCATTACTTGCTATCCCAGTGCTATTTGTGCAAATTTGACCAGAAGAGCTAGCCAAGATCGTTGGTAAAAACTACTAAAATAGTGCTGCACCAAGAGCCTGTCCCTGGGGCCCTTCCCACACTAACGTCTCTCTGTGAACAACTATATCTGGCATTGAGCTACTTGATGTGTGCCCTGTGTAGTTTCTATAATAAAAGCTTTTTAATCAGTGTCATGTAGTACTTAGTGGAATACCTTGAAGAAACCCAGGCATACTATAACTGCACGGTTTGTTTGTTTTTTATCAGCAAGGCCTGTAATTCTAGCAGGAAAAATAAGAAACAGGAGGAGGAGACCTACCCTCTGTAAAACAATGCTGACTGGTATTAATTATATTTTTACCCTCTTAATGCTTTGCTGCTAGAAACCTGAATTAACATCCCACTATTCTGCCTGTGATCAGGCTGACTAGCTACCCAAATACAAAGGAAGCAGTGTAGTCACAAATGAGCCATATGCTAGGCTTCTACCCCTAGAAAACATTTCCTTTCATCTTCATCCCTGTGCAGGGAACAATGATGTCCAATATTTCGACGACCTCAGATACAATTGGAAATTGCTAGGTTTGTCTGTTGAGGCTTTCGAACCGGCCTTTACGTTTTCATTTTCTCCTCCCTCAATTGCTTTTTAGAACCATAACCGTGTTGCCCTAGAAATATTTTACCACTTGCTAGAGAGATGACTAAGGAAACACTTCCATGTGCACTTAAAAGTTACAGTAAAGCGGGGCTGAGCTAATTCCTTATATTTTATCAGCCAGACCTTAAAATGCACTCCAGTAAAGGCAGTAAAAAAAGATCAGTTATTTATACCAACAAATGAAAACATCCCCAGTTGCATTAGACAGAAGACATGTAAGTATGGGAGGCAGATCCATAGTTGTTGCATTCAGTGGAGCTAAGATCATTTATACCAAGAATCTTTTCAGGCAATAAGCCAGCCAGTAACTTGGGGAGAGAGGAGGAAAAAGGTTTCCACATACACGTGTTGTTTTCTAATTGTTCACAATGGTGTTTCTTATACTTTCTTATGAAATATATTAGCTGCTGTCAGAGACAGGATACTGGATTAGATGAACTTTTGGTCTGCCTGATATAGCAATTCTTATCTGCCTATGTAGAAGTAAATTAGAATACCCTGGATCAATGAATGCATTCTTTTCTCGTATCAGAATAACACCGCATTTCCTCTTTATTATCATTATAACATGCCAGAAAATTATTTTTCAATGTTACCTTGATGTCAGTCATAGCACTTCTGTGTTGGGAATTTGCTTTTTATTCAAGCTTTTAGACGGCACATTTTTTTTCATCCCTGTTCTTCCTGAATTCTCTTTCAGAAGCTGGTCTAACAAATAAAAGAAAAAATCTAATTTCTGTCAAGCATAAATACTAAAAGTTTTGCTCAGGCTTTAACTTCTGTGCATCTCTAATCATAAAAACAGCATGTGCATGTTCCTTTGCTATAAATATTTGCCCAGATCAAAGCATTTCCTGATACACACCATTGTTGGAAAACATTAGTATTCACTACCTGTATTTTTCTGTGTTCAAAGGAAGCAATCACAGAGCACTTCATTTATTTTACTAAGAACGCAGTAATGCTCTAGTGTTTTCATTTTGTCAAGAGTGCATTTTCACATAGCGTCATTATCATTAACTGATATTTTTTTCAGGAGTCTAGGAAGATTGTGATGTTTGTATTTTACCATAATGAGGAATTCTGAAGTTTGGTTGTTTTAAAGCCTGTATTTTTTTTCATGCTTTCTTTACTTACCTAACTAAATTTGCCGGATGCTCTGTCCACATGGGCAGGTCCTCACAAGTAGGATGCTTTGGATCTGGGCTGTATTAGATCAAGATTTATGCCATATGTAACCTATGACGAAGCTGTTGATGCTGCCTTCAGATCTCAAAACATGTAGAAATGGATAGCAAAAATGACAAAACGACTGCCCTGGACATTTAATTGTTATAAAGAACAAGCCCTTTCTCTCCAGCAGACAACTTGGTTCTCTCCCTAGTCACAAGACTGTAGCAAGTATTACTGTAATCTTGACAAAGTTTTTATCAAGAAGGATTTATTTTTCAGTTTATTAAATGTGATGACTGCAAACTCCAGGTACATTGGTGGCCTATTAACCAGTAAAATCACATACATTCAAACCTAGTGAAACCTGCCCCAGTGCCATCTGTAGGAAATCAAAATGGTTGCGTGAGCTATTAAGCAAAGTAGCTCCATTTATTACATGGATACTTGTACTGTGTTTCTGTGATATCTGCAGGAACCAACAGTGTGAAGTTAATACATTTCTGCCTTCTTTGTTTAAAGCTTGAAATCTCTCATCTGTCTTTGAACTATAAATCTTTTGAAAGAAAAAGATCTGACAAACAATGATGCCCCCACATCTCTACTTCATGTTCACATCATTTTTCTAGAAGCCAGACTTTGATTCATCAAGGCAATTAAGTCTGTATCTAAGTTGTGTCATGGATGTCAACTTCAGCCATATTTTAAGGTATGGACAGACCTATGTCTTTTGCTTTACCTGGACCTCAGTCTCAGGCGGTGTCAGGGTCTACCAAATCATAGGGGTATATAATTTTATGCTTTCTTTGCTCAGCTGTAAATGAGTATAGACAGTAAAGAGTAATAGAGAATCAAACCCTATGGGCTTGATACATATTCACTCTAAGGTAAATTTATTCAAGACTGACAGAGTGTAAATGAGGCCCTATGTGTTTTCTGTTGGGTATACTTGGCTTTATAGATTCTGTGACATCAACTAAGGCTGGATTACAGCCTTTGCTGCTGTGCTGCCGTGCTCCATTGCTGCTAGACTCACCGTTGCTGCTGTGCTCACCTCTTCTACCTCTCATGCTGCTGATTGTTCCTGGGACTGTCGCATGACTTTTTCTTCTCTTAGCAATAAAAGAGGAAATGTGACAGGCTGGGAAATTCATGCTGCCTCAACCAGGATCAGTCATTGTCCTCGGATCAAGTGGGTCCAGTGTCTTCCTTTTCCACTTTGAGAAAACAAATGGTGGTTCTACCAAAGAGCACTAAGGTACCGTGGCTCCTCTGTTCTACACCAAACTGACTGTTAAAAAGGCCAAGAGTTGTCACTGTGCTCAGTTTTTGACATCTCTGGAAAACAAAGGCAGCTCTTAGCAAAGAAGTAAGATGGCAAGTGCACTGGCTGGAGACACCAGTAGTGAAAGGAAGCCTGCACCAGTGCACACTCCTCCTCACCATTCTGCACAGAGGATTTGCCAGGTTTGGGGATCTCTCTGCAAGAGCAGGGAGGATCAGAGTAGGATTGGGTCAAGTGCTCAGCTCCCAGGTAGGGACCAGATTTGCAGAAGTACTCAGCACCCAGCATCTTCCTTTATCTCAAAAACCATGTCATTTATTTCTCAGATTCAAAGGCCATTTGGAGCCACTGTGATCAGATTGTCAAGTTTCCCATGCTCTTTTAGGTCATATGCCACTTTTCAAGGTTTTTCTGCTGCTAAATGCCCCTAGAATGATGTGCTATGGATAATGTTATCTATGGACAAGTTTATGTTACTGCCACTATGCTGAAACATCTTTAACATCAGAAGAGAGTTTTTGTTGAGCTGTTCTTCATTTTTTCTTGTTCTTCCTTTTTCTCCAAACATATTTCTCCTTTTCTAGCTTCTGCTTTCTCATTCATTTTTTGCTTGTGTATCCTCTCAAAATTCATCATTTCCCCCAGTTTGAGGAGTGTTGACCTAGTCTGGCCTCTTGTATAAGCACAGTTTATAAGGCTTCCTTGAATTAATTCTCCTGTAACCTATACTATTTTTTTAGGAGAACCTTCAATCTTGATTCACAGGTTGCCTTGGTAAATGGATGCAGTGTTTGCTTATTCTCACAGCTAAAGACTTGTGCCTTATTTCTAGGTTGATTTTCATTAACTTCATCCCCCAGCCATTGGATCTTGTTCTGTCTTTGCCTTTTAAATTGAAGAGGCCACTAGCAAAGTTTTGATCTATATGCAAATACTTATAGCCTGTGATGAAGTCCCCCCTTTTAACCTTCTATTTGATAAACTATGTAAACTGAGCTCCTCAAATCTTTTACTGTATGGCATAATTCTCCCATCTTTTAATCATTCTTCAAGCTCTTTTCTGAGTCTTCTCCAATTTATCAGCACTGTTCACTGTGGACAATAAAGCTGGATGGAGGATCTTTGTTGTGGTTGTGCTGGTGCCAGATACAGAACTAATACAAGCTTCCTGCTCTGGCTTAGGATTTTTCTAATTATATATCAAAGGTTCACCGAGTCTTTTGGCCATGGTGGCACACTTGGAGCTCATGCTCACCAGAATTTCCACCATGAGACCTGATTCCTCTGAGTCCCCATCTTCTAAGTATGGCCTGCCGTCTTTGTTCCTGGATGTATATCCTTGACTTGGCCCTATTAAAATATATATTACTTTTTTTGCACCCAGAAATCTAGATGGCTCTGCATAAGTGACCTGTCCCCTTCATTAAGTACACGTCCCCAGTCTACAAATGTAAATGGCAATGTTTTTATATTTTCTTCCAGCTCACTGATAAAAATGATAAATACTGTAGCAGCAAAAACCTTGTGGAAGCCAGTGAGAAATGCAGCTGCCTGATAACAAAGTAGTGAAGGCTAAAGATGTAGTAGTCATGGGGGACCTGAACTTCCTGGATATCTGCTGGGAGGAGCAGTCAGCCAGGTCTGACCGCTCATGTAGGTTCTTAGACAGAGTGCAGGACCTCCATCTAACCCAGGAGGTGCACAGCCCCACCAGGGGGGATGCCTTGTTGGA
>NW_017728911.1:33791994-33807324 GCF_001723895.1 Crocodylus porosus | reverse complement strand
GGATGTCTACACCACAGCCTGCTGCTGCCCAGGATGAAGGTTTCTGAGGACACCCCACCTACCTGCTCTGGCTCACACATGACACACCTGGAAATGCAGCAGTTTTGGGGATATCCTTCAGTGGTTGGTCTTGAGGCTTTGGTCTCTATGGGCACATCTACATGTACGCTTTAATATTCATTAACCTATTTTAATGCACATTAAACATCACTAAAAAACTGTGCTCTTTAGTTAATGCACATTAAGAGAGGCTAATGGATATTTTCCTAGTACCTTACAATTGAGGGCCCCTGTACATGTGCAGGGAGGTTACTTTGGCACACTGTAATTACAGCACATCGGAGTGGACTCAATGAATTGAGTCTGCCGGAGCATGGTAATTATTGTGCTCCAGCAAACTCCAGTGTCATGTGTATCAGCATCCCCATGCTGAAAAATGGTGGCAAGGGCACTTGAACTAAAGCTAATTCAATGAAGTTTAGTTCAAGTGCCTCCGCCACCATTTCTCAGTGCAGGGGTGCTTATACACATGATATGTGCAAGAGGCGTGTGTGGGAACAAAAAGATGTTCCCTCCACTCCAAATTTGCAGCAGGGGAGCAAAATTAGACCCCTGGCTATCCAGGGGTCAAACAAAAACCTGGGGGAAAAAATGGGTCAGGGCATGGTCCCACCATGCTCTGAGGCAACTGGAGGCTCAGTCCTCCTCTATGATTGGCGCTTTCCCCGGTCCTGAAGCACGCTACCTGCCTGTGCAGGGACCTGGACCTGGACCCGGCTTTTGCCAGGTAAGCAGGACAGTGGGGGGCTGGAGGAGATGGGAGGGGACCTTCCCCAATTCCCTGTTCATTCCCCCACCACCCATTTTTTCTCCCCACTCCCAGTTTATTCCCCTAGCTCCTGACTCACTCCCCCCACACCCCATTCATTTCCCTCATGCCCAGTTAGTTCTCTGTGCCCCCCGTTTGTTCCCTTAGCTCCTTGCTGGCTCTCCCAGCCCCCTCTCCCATACCCAGTACCAGAGAATGAGCAAGGGGCTGGAGATAGCCCCAGAGACATTCCCCTGCTGGCTCCAGGCTCCTGCTCCATCCCCTGCTCCGTCCCCTGCTGAATGTCTCTGAGGCTGTATCCAGCCTCCTGATCAATCCCCTGCTGTCCCATGCTCTCTTGAGGCTGGAGACAAGCAGGGGAAGGAGCAGGGGGGCTGGAGACAAGAGGGGAATGCCTCCAAGGGATGTCTCCAGCCTTATGCTCCCTCCCAAGGCTGGAGACAAGCAGGAGAAGGAGCAGGGGGACTGGAGGCCAGCAGGAGGCTGGAGACAAGCCCCTGGAGATAAGCTGGAGACTTCCCCTGCTCTCTCCAGCCTCCTGCTCATTCTCTGCTACTGCCAGTGAGTGTGGGGTGCCTGGGAGAGCAAGCGGGGAGCTGGGGGAGTGAAAAGAGTATGGGGGAAATGAAAAGGAGATGGGGAAATGAACAGGGGGTGGGGGGAATGAACGGTGGATGGGGGGAATGAGTGGGGAACAGGGGAGTGAACAGGGGGCAGGGGGAACAAACGGGGCAGAGGGAATGAATGGGTAGTGGGGGGAATGAACAGGGGCAGGGGAATGAGCGGTGGATGGGGGGAATGAATGGGGAGCTGGGGGAACCAATGGGGGTGGGGGGAACAAGCCTCCTGTTCATTCTCGTATTTTCTTCAGCCTCCTGTTTGTTCTCCTGCTCATCTTCAGCCTCTAGAGGCTGGAAACCAGCGGGGCCCCTGGGGGGGCCTGGGACCCTGAAGACAGGGTAGTCCATGTGCCGGCGGGGTAGTTCCTGTGGGGGGAAGGGGATTATTGGTGATGCATAGGGGGTGCATGTGCACCCCCTGAGCATGGCAGTGTACCCCCTCAAAAAGGCTTGTAGGTAGTTCCCACTTGCCACCCTCCCCACCTTCTCCTGCAAACCCCACATCCCCCTATCACACACCCACCATGTAATAAGGAAATCCAAAGCAAACATTAAAACATATAGATATTTAGGATTTATTTTATTATGATGCTAGAGACACTGGCAGGCTTCCAAATTTCTTTAACATTGTAAATATAGCAATAAAACATTGCCCATCTGATCAGCATACTGTGTATAGCTCATCCATTGGAAGAAACTGAAAGTTTCTCTCTCTCTTTTGTTCTAATTGTGGAAGAATGTGGATTTTGGGGTATTTTAAAAAGTGAATTTGAGATGCTGCTTCAGCAGTCTTGCTGACACAAGGGGCTAGTGTCCCCAGATACCAATTGCCTGGGCCCCAGAAGCTCCTGAGGTCAAGTAACTCTGAACTGCTGGCCAGGGCAGGTTTTTGTACTGCTGGGGCCAGGGCAGGACAGCTTTTTATACTGCTGGGGACAGCACATGTGCTGGCTCCAGGATCTAGCTTCCCTGGCTGCAGATCCTGGAGGAGCCAGGTAGGGTTATTTTGCCCCATGTGGCACAATTTGCTCCATAACAAAGTGCATGTCTGAGCACATGCACTGAGGCAAAAAGCCCAGGCTCAAATTTGCACCTTCTATTTGAGATGCTGCAAGCACACATGCTTGCATGTGTGGACACGCCTATTATGGTGTTTCCTGGTACTAAAACAGAGCAGTATAGACATACTTTCCATCTTACTGAAAGCCGGTGGGCTTAGGTTCCTAAATCACACTCGGGGTTTTACAAATTTGACTCATTAAGCTGTCTTCTTGCCTTTGCCTTTACTGACATTTTTTGTGCATTGTTACTGGGTTTGTTTTACTGGAATCTCTTCTCTTCTCTTCTCGTCTCTTCTCTCATGTTTATTTCAAAATGCTTAACAATTTTTTTTTGGTTTATGTTTTTTCCAAGTCTCTAACTTTCATGCATTGCAAATCTGTAAAACTTCCTGGGTTAAAGCAGGCCTTCCTGTATCATTTCACACCTTGACATTAAGTATATATTTCACTTATGGCCAATTTGAAAATCGAACTAGAAAGTTTGTAATAATCTCCCTTTACAGTTTGGGTTATGAGAAGCTGAGAATTCCCTTAGGCTTGATTGATAAAACATGGCATTTATCCTATTCCTAGGATGATGTTCAACAAACTTTATGACAGAGGGGAACAGCTGGTAAAGTGGGTTCATGGAAAGGTGAAGGTAATATAGACATAAAAAACAAGAGGATAATGATTTTAAAAGGGATAATAGTTGTAATAACACCATTAACCTTTTGCTTCAAATTATTGAATGTGTGGTCTTTTCAGAAGGCTAATCAAAGGTTTGCATTAACTGCAATGCAGGGGGAAGCAGATATATACAACCTGAGGTGATTTTTTTTCTTCTTCCAATTATTCTTCACTATCCAACCCATTTAAAAAGAAAAAGGAAATGGATGGTGAATATTAATATTGAAACAAACTTTACTCAATTTCAGAGGTAAATGATTCCCATTTTTGCTCCCTGCTTTATAAAAAAAGAATGTTGCATTGTGTGTGTGTGTGTGTGTGTGTGTGTGTGCATGCATCTGTGTGTGTGCACACGTGCACATGTGGACATGTGTGTGTGTGTGTACATAAATAAAAGTTCTTTGCTTTTATGCTTTGCTTTTATGCATATTTAAATGACAAGCAAAGTGCTATAGGACAGAATTCTGGCAAAGGGGAAGCTCAAAGCTTGAATTTACCTGAGTCTTTTATGTAATGGCCATGAGATCTGGTCATCAAGAAAGACCTATGCTGCAGTCTCTAACTCCAAAGCTTAGGCTTGTACCAGACGTGTTATAGGACTAAGGATAGGCCAGCATTGCACAATGCATGACCAAACTCAGGTCCCTGATGTAACTCTGAACAAAGTAGAAGGTAAATTATCCCATCTGGAACTCTGCCCTAGCCAGGGTAGACTGCTTCCAGTGTCTGAGCAAGCTTGGGTACTATTGAGAACTGTTCTCTGTGGATCAGCTAAAGCAGGGGCGAGCAACTATTTCAGGCGGAGGGCTGCTTTACTGCTATTTGGCAAGCCATTGAGACCCACATGACAGGCAGCTGGGGCAGATAAGTAATATTTTTCTAAATTTTTAGGGGCCCCGCAGGCCAGAGAGAATGGCCTGGTGGGCCACATCTGGCCCGTGGGCCACATTTTGCCCACCCCTGAGCTAAAGGCACCGTAGCATATGCCAGCTGTACTAGTGAAAAAGGAAGTTTGCCCTGTGCCTTGGTGACAGAAACCCACGGTATACCCAGCCCTCTCCTTTGGTATCAGAACAGAGAGGGGCTTATGCAGAAAAGTGCCTTGGACTTGGTTCAGACAGGTTGAATTTAGAAGTCAATAAGCAAAAGATGTCTGGGATAAGAAGTCAGAATGTTTAGCGGCAACAAGAATCGCGTGGGGGATTGAAGGTGAAAGAGATTTCCAGACACGAGGAAATTATTCAGCGCACGGTGAAACACCATTTTTTACTGCTTACGTTTGCTTGAGAGCCACCCTTCGTTCATAAGTGAACCACCTTTCCCAAGCACTTTACTGTGCTATTTTAATAGATGCTTCACAGCCATCCACTTATTCAAAGACCTAAGTGGACAGAAATCAGGTATGCTACACGAGCATACCTGGTACAGGAACAGAGAAGACAAACGAAGTGTATCCCTACGTATCTATCTGTACACACACACTCACTCACAGGCATGTACCCGTGTGCTTCTGCTGCATAACATGCTGTTTTGGCTGTGCTTTGTCAGAATATCATTTAAAGAGTTATATCTCTTTAATGCACGGTAGTTTAAGCAAACTCCAAGGTTCTTATGCAGCAATAAACCCATTAAATCATCTTAAATACCATGTCATAATGACAATTTGATGCCACCAGATGTGGTATGGGAGATTTTTTTAAAATGCTTTCCTGAAGATATACTTCCTGAATGTTAAATTCTCTAGCCTGTTTGCACAGCTGTTGGAGCTCACAGCTCTACCTTCTTTTTGCCTCACATCAGTTAGGCACTAAATCATGGGTGGCATGACTACAAGCTAACTACATCGGAAACATTTAGTCTGATATCCACTCCACCCCATCTTACAGCCAGAAAAGCTGGGCTCTGTGATGCCTGGCATGCATTAATGGGAGATGAAATCCCAGGGTTTCCCATACAGAAATCCCTGCTTTTCCTCACAGATGTTGTGGAGTAGTGGCCACAGTCCCTGCTCAGCCTTTGAATGGGGCACTGGTTCTACCAGAACCACATAAGTGTAAATGCATGGTCACATCTTTGTAGCCTTCTGCAGTTGATTGTGGTGCAGTTGATGGTTAAAATGAGGTGGAGGACCATGTGCTGACTCTTCACACAATATAAAATCATAGAAAATTATGGTTGGAAGGGACCTCAGGAGGTCATCTAGTGCAGCATTTCTCAACCCATGGCTTGCAACCCAAAAGTGGCTCACAAAAGTATGTGAAAGGGTCACGAACAAACTTTAGAAATAGATTCTCCTTTAAAGGAGAAAAACGTGGAAAATGGTGGCTTTTACCTTGCAGACTGGCAGAGTTCCAGTTGCGAGGAGCTGCTCGGGGCCCCTCAGTGCTTCCCCGCCCCATACACCCACCCCATGCCCCACACACTGCAGGACTGGGGCCTGGGTGCGGGAGGCACCGGGTCAGGACTGAACATTGATGTTTACAAATGGGTCCTGATACAAAAAAAGGTTGAGAACAACTGATTTAGTCCAACTCCCTGCTCAAAGCAGGACCATCCCCAACTAGATCATCCCAGCCAAAGCTTTGTCTACCCAAAGATGAAGCTTCTGCCACCTCTCTGGGTAACCTGCTCCACTGTTTTACTACCCTCCTAGTGAGAAATATTTTCTAGTATCTAACCTAAACGTCTCTTTCTGCAACTTGAGACCATTACTTCTTGTGAATTCCACCTTAAGAGAAACAGTTGTCTGCAAGCCACGGTGGTACAGATAAGCCACGAGGACACGGTTTCCTTGCAATTAGAAAGTGCTAATAAGTGAGATCACATCTTAGAGTGAAGACCATTAACCATGAGACTTGAAGATCAACTTGTGCACGCCAGTTAGCATATCTGGCATATTGCTGTGCACAGTTTCCCTGGGTTCAAAAGGAAATGAGCCCTGCTTCCTGCAGGTATGACTGCACGACCGTAACCAGCACGCCACATCCAGCATTACAGCCATTTATCAGGAAGTGCCCTGTTACCTATGCTGAAAGAATTACTCAGCTGTGGTTCTGTGCGTTCTCAAAAGAACGTCCAGAAGGGCCTGCTGCCAAACCCAATGAAGTCAATAGAAAGGCACCCATTGCTTTAAATGGGATTTTGGATCAGGCAGCTTGATTTTCCATCCTGATACTGGGATGAAATGTTGCAGCCACATCCTATTCCATCTATCAGGCATCTGGAAACTTGGTTATACCATGGCATTGGTATGCCCTGGCCAGATGGGTCCAATCCTTCCTACCCTCCTCCCATACCATGCTCATTTGTATCTATGAGCACAGTCCATGCCAAAAAAAAAAATGCTAATGTTACTCCAGCCTCATTTCTCACAGCTGCTCTCAAGCATGCTGGGGACTGAAGGCTCCTGAATGGCCTGGGAGGTATGCTTGAGTGTGCTCACCAGCAGACTTTCTGGTTAGGAGCTGCCTGTGAGCATGTGTAGATGGGACATGGCCAGGTTGTACTTGGGTCTGTCTTGGCTGGGACACTGTTTTCATGATGCAGGTAACCCCACTACGGGTAAGTGTGATCTTCCTGTGCTCAGTGGCTTTTCCTCACCACTTAATCTTTGGGCTAAAATGAATGAATGAATGTAGAGTACCAGGAGTTTTCCAGGGAATCAAGTAGGGTGGGATAGCACAGACACTTTTCCTAATAGGGGAATAGGATCTGGGCCATACATTTCTGAGTCACTCTGTATAGCAGTGAGCATGACATCCTGTATATGACCCTTAAGCTAAGAGTAATATTTGATACCATCAAAACTGAGGGGAGGGGAGGTGGAGAATAACAAATTGACAATGACCTATTGCAGCCTTGCACTGAAACAGAAATAATAGATAGACCAAATAAGGTAGAAACTATACATTGTTATTGAAAGGGAAGCTGGTATACATCTGAGCTTTTAATACTGGTGCCAACACCAGCAAGACATGATCAGCCACTTTGGGATTCTCAAACTGTTTCGTGGCATGGACTGTCTCTGAACACAGTGGGATTTTGTGGTAAGCCCCTTTCCTTCTCTCTTATTCATGACTCTATAGATCATTGCCAGTCAGAGAAAACCCCCGGTGCCAATTATAGCAAGGCTTACATGGAAAAGCAATCAACCACCTTTAGGAAAGTATTTATTGAAAACTTGGCTTTGTTTAATGTCATTTAGTAGTGGAAAAGAGAGGAATCGGTATTAGCTGCTGCTGTGCCGAGACCACTAATCACGTGGACTAACACTGGTTCCTAGCACACCCCATCTTTCAGAGTGATGCTAAGACACACAATACATAAGAAGTATCCTGTGATCAATGTACTACCAGGGTTGCAGAACCTGCCATGTTTGAATCAACAAAGAAGCCCACTGCTGATACAACAAATCAGTTGATAACAAGCAACTTGTGAAAAAACCCCGCCAAAACACCACAAAAGTAAATGGGGAAGTGCATAAGATAAATTGCTCCTATTAAAATTAACTTAGTATTAATTTCTGTGAAGAATTACATTTTGGTGATATTTTTACTGAACAGCAAATGCCATTAAAAGATAATGCGTTCAAGGGCTGTTGGTTCCTTTTTTCTTTATGCACACAATTACCATGTGCAAAATATAAAAATCAGGGAGGGAAAAAAGAAACAAAGTAGTGGAAATAGCCCATTTTGTGAATTATGGGAAAAAATATACCATCTGTGATTTAGTACAGTTCCCAATATCCCATCTGTGATCTACGCACAGTTCTCGTTAAAGTCTAAATCCCTGAGCCATTCCATATGAAAAAATGTTTCCCTCGGAAGAATCTGTGTGGATGTATTTGTCTCTTCAGGAAACTGTCTCTTGTTGACGAGACCAATACCCTGGGGATCAATCCTGGCTCCATTGGCCATTGCCTTTGACTTAAGTAGGTGCAGGAGCAAGCTAACCGTCTCTGTGCATTCAAGTTCCCAGGAATACTTTTTGCAAGTACAGGGTTATGTCTGATTCGGATGCCAGACTCTCTAACGTAATGAGTTCTGCTCAGACACTGTGCAGTCTTACAGGGGTAGTGTTTACTGAAAACAAGATCATCCCACAAGCTACTAATATTTCCCTACTGTTGCTATAAATTGTACCTTTGGATCTGGGATAAGAGTGGATAGGTCTAATAAATAATCCAGTATGGGCAAAGCCCCTACTGAATGTAATGGAACAAGATCAGAGAGACAAATATTTCCCTGTGCCTTTCCCAGTCCCCTTATTTGGCACCAACCTTTTGTGGATAGTCAGTTTGGTTCCTAATGCCTCTGTCCCATCATGTGGGTGGAGACCCGGTGAAATGCACAAAGCTCCACGAAAGCACAAGAACTCACAGACACAGCTGCAACTGAGACCGGGGCCACAGTAATTTCCCCTTGCATCACATAGTAGGATTTTCACCAAGTTACAGAGCAGAGACACTTAAATGAAGTAGAAGAGATTGATTTCCCAAAATTGGCAGAAGAACTCTGAGGCAGATGCAGTACCTGCCTTTTTTTTAATTGCTCTCTATTCATTGATTAGATTTCAAGTTGCCAGTGTCCCTTTAATCATTTGCTGTGTCCCTGTCCAAAGGTGGCCGTGGCTGATTTGATATGTGCATCAAGCACTTGTATAAATGCAATATTTTCTTCTAGCATCCTTCACCACAGAGCCCATTATAAAGCAAGCATAACACATGCACAGAATATTGGCATTATTTCCATCTCCCCTGAAAATGTGTGTTTGTATATGTGTGTGTATGTGTGTGTGCGCGCAAAATGATGCAGTGATTGAAATAACGTCTGCATAGAGGGGTGTGTGTATATGAAAAAGAAAACCTTAGCTATTTCAGGACTGCTTTAGAGTCATATCAGCTCACTATGGTGTGAGGGTTGCTGTTTTAGCAGACGCGGATACACTAGAGGAATGTGTTTGCTAGTTCTATTATCACCTGTGGGTGAATCCAGTTCTATCACAGAATTGCTTGGTTTTATTATAATGCACTGGTAGTAAGATTATTCATCCAATCTGATTTCTTGCTTGGCTAAATTTTCTCTCTGTTACTCACCAGCCCCTTGCTCCGTGTAAGCTGTACAAATGTACACATGGGAGTTTATAGGTGGTCGAAACCTACCCCTTTGTGCCAAACACACCTAAACCATCTCAGTTTTATAGAGCAGTGGGTTTCTGGCCAACTAGGCCATATCTACATTAGATCCCAGCTCACTGTGCCTGGGGTGTTCAGTGTTGCCCTGCTTCCAAACTGCTGTACTAAACTGTGCTCGTGAAGTCCTGATCTTATCAAACCGGTGTGTGTGCTTTGGCAGCAACACAAGTAGGGGTAGGAGAGCAGGGCACTGATCCCAGATGCCCTCGGAGAGGGGGTGCAAGATTGGCAGCTTGTTCCTGCTTGTTCCACCTCTGTGCTTTATCACAGCTGCTTCCATCCAAATTGTGTTGCTAAGTGCCGGCTGACTGCTTTTGATAATGAACAACATCATATACTTTGGGGGTGTTGGTCATACCCATGTTGGTCTAAGGACATAGGCAGACAAGGCTCTTTGGGTAAATGTGATATCTTTGATTAGACCAACTAAATAGTCGGAAAAACATTTTCTTTGCAAGCTTTTGGGTGCAAACACCCTTCTTCAGGCAGAGGGAACTGCCTCATATACTTTGCACTCATGTTACTCTTTGCATCTCTGGCTCCGAATTCTTGATTGGAGTTCAAAGGTCCCAAATTAATAAACAAAAAAAATATCGATACTAAATGGCGTAATTAGGAGCCCTGCTGCTTACAGAGGGAGGAAGTGAGCTGGACAAATTACATGGTTTACTCAAGGCAACAGGGTAAGCCAATACCACAACTGGGAACACCGCTGAGGTCTCTCACCTGCTTTTTCCAGGCACTAACTACTAGATTACACTGTGCCCCTATATGGACACACTGCATTTCAGGTGACTGTTGAGTGTAACATCCTTGCCTCTTCCAAATTGCACAGTCCTCGCATTTAAGGGGTTAAAGAGAATGCATTTTGCACTCTTCCTCTGTAAGGTGCACCCAGTTTGAACATGAATGACCAAATTGCTTTTTTCTTTTTACATCAAGCCCACTGTCTGTGAGGATGAGGCTAACATTGGTGTTCCATTAAATAAAATAATGTGTTCTCGCTCTTATTTTTAATAGGGTAAGACCCTGGATTTCCATCTCACTACTTCACTGACACAAGATCTTATTAAAAGCTCCCCCTCACCCCCCACCTGCCTGTATTCTAAGCTTTCGATGGCATCATCCACATTGTGTTTATTTTATATACACATCTCTGCCACTTATGCTTCGCTCCTCTGTGATAAATGACACCACAACAGTTGCATCCTCTAAAACAGAAATAAAATAAAAAGGTAAATCTGTGGCAGGGAGCAGTAATTGTTTAAGTGTTTCAGTGATATGGACCAATCTTACGTGTATGGGCAGTTCGTTGTTCTTTTGAGCAACTGTGAACTTAACAAAAATTTGCTGACTGCAGCATGTCAGCAGAGATCTCTCTGGAAACAATAGAGAATTATCCCAAGCTAAACTAAAAAAAGACAGATTGAAGTCGTTTTATTAGTTTAATTGGGCGATGCTGTGTGATGAAAGAACAATGGGGAAGGGGGCACTGAGTAAATTATAATCCAGGGGATTTTTTAAGGGCTGACAATATTAGGTGAACCACTGTTAGGAGGTGGTGAGGCATGAGACTCACACTGGCTCAGAAGCAGAAGTAGCTGATTCACAGATTCATAGATTGTAGAGTCAGGAGGGACCACAAAGGATCGTTGTGTCTGATCCCCTGCCCCTGGCAGGAAAGAAGACCAAGGTCAGACGACCCCAGCCAGGTGTCTATCAAGCCTCCTCTTGGAGACATCCAAGTTAGATGACAGCACCACCTCTCTTGGCAGCCCGTTCCAGATTCTGGCCTCCCTTACAGTAAAAAATTTCTTTTTAATGTCCAACCAGAATCTACTCTCCACTAGTTTGCACCCATTATTACTCCCTGGGGTGCTCTGGTAAATAGTGCATCTCCAATTCCCTGTTGTCCTCCCTTGAAAAATGTATAGGTGGCTACAAGATCTCCCCTGAGACGTCTCTTGTGAGGCTGAAGAGATCCAGATCCCTCAACCTTCCCTTGTAGGGTCTTTCACGGAGGTCACTAATCATGCGAGTGGCCACCTCTGGACCCTCTCCAGATTCTCTGTGTCCCCACTTGAAGTGTGGCGCCTAAAACTGGACACAGTACTCCAACTGCGGCCTGACCAGTGCCGCAGAGAGGGAGAGCATCACCTCCCTCGATCTGTTGGTCATGCATCTGCTAACGCACAACAAAGTGCGATTGGCTCTGCTGATGGCCTCGTTACACTGCCGGGTCATGTTCATCTTGGAGTCAGCTATGACTCCAAGATCCCTCTCAGCCGCTGAGCTGCTGAGGAGGTCATCCCCCAACCTATAGGTGTGCAGGGGATTCTTCCTCCCTAGGTAGAGTACCTTGCATTTATCTTTGTTGAATTACATCCTATTTTGTTTTGCCCATTGATCAACCTGTACAGATTGGCCTGTATCTGCTCCCTGCCCTCTGGTGTGTGAACTTTGCCCCTTAACTTGGTGTCAGCTGCAAACTTGGAGAGGGGGCTCTCTGCACCCTCGTCCAAATCGCTGATGAAGATATTAAATAACACTGGTCTAAGGACCGAACCCTGCGGGACCCCACTTCCCACCTCCTTTCAGGCTGAGAACGACCCGTTCACCACCACCACTCTCTGGGTGCGGTCTTGAAGCCAGTTGACCACCCACCTGACTGTGTAGACCTCCAGTCCGCAGCCTGATAGCTTCCCCATGAGAATAGGATGCGAAACTGTGTCGAAGGCCTTCTTAAAGTCCAGGTAGACATCAGGCTCAGCTCCTGTGTCAAGGCAGTGTGTGACCTGGCCATAAAAGCCTATAAGGTTTGTCAGGCAGGATCTACCTGTGATGAACCCATGCTGATTTCCTTTCAGCATCATTTCCCCTGCTGGGCCTTCACAAATGTGCTCTTTGATCCAGTATTTTCCCAAGGATAGAGGTAAGACTGACTGGCCTAATGTTACCAGGCTCATCCCTTCTTAAAAATGAGCATCACATTGGCCCTTTTCCAGTCCTCAGGGACCTGGCCAGAGAACCAGGAGTGCTCAAACAGCCGTGCCAGCGGCTCAGCTATGACACTGGCCAATTCCTTCAGCACCCGTGGATGGAGGTCATCTGGGCCGGCTGACTTGTACCCATCCAGCCCCTCCAAGTGCTTCTTAACTAAGTCAGCACAAACCTTTGGTGGTCTGTTGCCTTTTGGACATCTGCCTATGTTCAAGGTTGGGGAATCATCTCGGTCAGTACTTAGGAATACTGAAGCAAAGAACTCATTGAAGAGCTCTGCCTTTTTCCTTGCGTCAACCACTAACTGTCCTGAGTTGTCCTGCAAGGGCCCTATGTTACTCTGCGCCTCCCTTTTGCTCGCTAAGTATCTGTAGAAGGAGTTTTTATTGTCCTTGATTGTTGTAGCCAGCCTAAGCTCCAGTCCTGCCTTGGCCTGCCTAGCTGATTCCCTGCAATAGCGTGCTGGGGGGTGGCTGCCCCCTGCTTCCACTGTCTATAAATCTCTTTCTTTGCTCCCAGTCTTTTAGCTGAAGTCTTGTCCAGCTAAAGTCCATCATTTTCCTTATAAGATCACTCTAAAATGGGGACCAAGAGTCCTTCTCTGTGCCAGCCGGAGGATAAGCACTCTCCTCTTCCCTGCATTCTTAGATGTAGATTGGTTTATGGGCAGTAGATGTGAAGAAAAGAGCATTTTGGCCCGCAGCACCAACACATCTAGAACCTGTGTTTTCCTTTCATTGTGTTTCCTTAGCTTGGTCAAACATAATGAGACTTAGTCCAAAAATTTAGGGATAGTGAGGTGTGAAATTAGTGATGGGCATCATCATACGACCATTTCTGTGGAAATGTCCACCTGGATGAAACCTTAAGATCCAGGTTTTCCAGCAAAATGCCACTGGTTTTAACTGGAGTTTACCTAGGTAAGGACCCCAGCATTCAGCTTCTAGGGGAAGTGTAAAGATCCAGCAAAGCTGGTGAGTGGCACCTGAAAACCAGTTAAAAAGCAAGCTTAAGATGGGTTTGGAATTAATGCTAATTTCCAAGGTGTCTAGACAAAAGGATATCATGACCCTGGCTTAAGGAGGGATGGGGCTTAATTTCTGGTGTACTGTGGGTCTTTTTGGAAAAGGCAATGCATTCACAGACAGCATGAGTTATACACCATTTACATCAGCTCAGAAGGTGTTTAGAAAACCTAGAGTTAAAGCCATGTCACCTAGGCCCCCAGGACAGGCTGCCGGGGCCAGCTTCCCCTACCCCACCGGGGGTAATCTGCCGTGTGCCAGAGCACACCTGGCATGGGCATTCCCCCGGGACAAGTGCTCATCTGGCCTGTGAAGCACTTATTAAGGACTCTGTTATTAAGGACTTTAAAGGTGTAGCCTGTGGTGAGAGGCAATATAATAGAGCCTCATAGTCCTAGTGCAGGCATCAGCAACCTTTCACTAACAGTGGGCTGAATGCACCCAGCTCTATCTTCCTCAGGCTCAAAGTGGCAGTCGGAGGAGACAGCCACTAGATGTAGTATTCTTGTGCACGTGGGCTGCATAAAACCTCTTGGGGAGCCAGATCCAGCCCATGAGTCGGTGAGTTGTACATTGCCAACCCCTGCCCTAGGTGGAGAAATAGGAGGCTTTCTACCTTGGAGAAAGAGGAAGCACCCCTGGAGCTGCTGGGTCTGCACAAGCTGTCTGCAGCTGCTCCGTCCTCTTGTGGGGTGCATTCCTACATGGCCTGCGAGATAAATAAGGGCTCTGCATACCCATCAAAGCCAGGCTTTACTAACAGCTCCCAGGGGCAGTGGAGAGAAGGACCATTCCAGGCTCTGGGTCACCCCTGAGGAAAGGGTGGGAAGTACTTCTCCCCGTTTCCCCCCGCTCATCCTTGCAACAATCAGCAGCAATGATTGGTGGTGAATCCTTCCACAAATCCAGTTCCTCCCCTGCCCTTCCTTGGCTCCATCTGTCTATCCAGCTGTCTGTGGCTTTATACCGACCATATCGCAGTCCTGTCCAGATGGTGAGAACCTTCTTTGACTGCCCCCACAGCGCTGTGCCGGGTGTGAACATGGCACAGGTGAGAATCCATCCCTGTGATGTTATTCATGTGTAAAAGATGGACTCAACTAAAACTGGCCAGTTCTGGCCCATGAGAGCCCCTGGGACGTGCCTGCAGCCCACACAGAACATTTGAGGCAATGCTTGGCCTTTCCCAAGGTAAGTTGTGACTGCAAGCACGTCTGCACAGGGGGTAGATTCAGGTGCTCTCTTTGTGACGGGCAGCGAGAGCAAAATCAGATCAGACCCAGGACTGTTGATCCAGACCACCTCATCTTTTTGCACAACTCAGGATTTGCATGCACAGCTCCCTTTGACATCGGGGGGAGAATACCGAACCTGAATCGAGGGCAACACATGACCTTTTGAAATTATCCAAGAAGAGCCGGACACCAAGAGGCAGGAGGATTCATAAACCTGAAGTGTCATTCTCATTTTCTGATGCTGCAATTTAGTAAATGGAAGCAGGGTCACCGTTGGATCCATTTTCTTACATAAGGAAGATTTTACAGCTTTTGGAACAGTCAACCCAGCAATTATCATTCTGATGTTCTCTGCATATGCTCCAACCCGACTGTAAAACACTCAAGCGTTTGAACGAAATTAGCATACGTAAGAGTCCACTGCAGACTATGCCACTAGGGATCAATCCCTGCGTAAGGGAGGAGACTTTTGTCTGGGAAACGACTGCATTTGAAAAAAAAAACCACACCTGAATGAGGAACAGGGAGATGGGAGGATGGAGTGAATAGGAAGTCTGGGCCTGTGCATGGGGTTGGTGAACATTGCTTTCATTTAGCTGTATCAGCTCCGCTCACCTTCCTTGCTGCAAGGTGCCATCTAGTGTTCAGAGAGATGCCTGCTGTCTCAAATCCCACCAGCTTCCTCTTACATTAGGGTT
>NW_017728911.1:33753877-33791859 GCF_001723895.1 Crocodylus porosus | reverse complement strand
CCCCAGCTGACTTCCTGCCCTTTGGGCAGGGGGCTGGACTCGATGATCTCCCGAGGTCCCTTCCAGCCCTGATGTCTATGAAATCTATGAAATCTATGAAAAATGCCTCCAAATTTTCTTTCAATGTCACTGATGGCCCTGAAGTCCTGATTGTCTTAGCACTGGTGAAAAGGACTCTCTTATGATATGTTGAAATGTGAAGAGAAACGGGACCAGCATCAGCCACACACGCATCCTGACATAAGATCTTACATGGGGTTGCATGCCAATTACCTACCTAATTTATCTGGGCAATGACCATGACCACATTATGGATAATGTGCATACTGCAGTAGCGCCTTGAACAGGTAATCAGAGAAGGTATATGGAGGGCACTGTGGTGGCAATAAAGAAGAGTCCCTGCCCTGAAGAGTCTGCAGTTTAAATGGGACGACAGGCAGATACAAAATACAAGAGGCCAGGCTAATGACTACAATCTAGGACTCGTATATGCAGTCATAGTACTTGTTCATGCCGGTTAGTCATGTAATAATGAAGGTAGTTCACATGCCACACATTTTTAAGATCAGGCCCATTAAAAATGGTAATTATGCTTTGAAAGGACCAGCAGCCATGACAGATGAACCCTGGGAACCCAGGTTGGGGGCATGTAGGGCTGGGTTGGAAATGTTGGAATTCCCCCTGCCATATCTGATCATATCTCAAAATACAAGGAGCCCAGAGCCAGAAGCAAAGAGGTTGCTATTATTGCTTGTTGTTATCTGTTAAGCACTGATTGTGTTTGGAAGTGCCATTGGATTATGCCTGAGGTTTTGCTTCTGCAGTAACCAGGAATGAAGTAGGAGCAGACGTCTAATTAGGGCAAGATCCAGTTAGTGCAATGTCCATGATACAGAAGAGTCCTACTGACAGGTGAAAACCTAGGTCTCTGACCCAGGAAAGCATTTATCATATGCATTGTTCTTAGCATGTGCACCCCTGGATCAGAGACCTAGCTCCTGCTAGATGACCTGGGGTGACATAATGCCAAGAGCTCTCCAGTTCATTTAATCAGCATGCCAACAGCCTGTCATCTATGAAAGCTTTTGCCTCTCTGAATGAGTTAGTCACTAAGGTGCCTGCCTGAGACTAACATGGCTAACTACCTCTCTCAACCCTCAGATGTTCATCAGCTCTTTAACTGATGGCTTCTGGACATAGCTCCATGTATTTGGACAAAATAGCCATGTTTTTCTCAAAGCAAGGGGGATGGTTGCTACTTGCAGAAAATTCCACTGTCCTGTAACTTCATTTGAGCACAACTCATGCCCCGCATCCAGCCGCCAACCACAGCTGGCTCAGACCCGGCTCCGGCGAGCAGCAGCTGTGTAGGAACGGAGGGAAGTTTCAGCCCATCCGGAGAACGACCACTCGCGTTACATCTTCATGGTTCAATTGCAGACTTTCCTGGGTCCCAGTGGGCACCCCAGGGATTTCCTTTTGTCTCTCTCTCTCTCTCTTTCTCTCTCCCACAGACATACACACACCCGCTCCTGAGGCTCTGCGAGAAAGAATGACAAACCTCCCAGTTATTTTTGCTTCTCAGTCATCTTGTGTACTCTCCTGACCTCACCTTGTCTTACCTGTATGAGATCAGACAGTGCAGGCATGGTCGAGCAGGAAGATACAGGTTGCAGGGAAATAAATCCAGTGAGAGCCATAGACCTTTGCTTATCTACTTCCAGGAAGATGAGGAAGACATCAAGCTGGCTGAATGAGCTACCTAGCCAGCTGAGGCAGACCCCTTGCTTCCTAAGCTGATGCCTGAATGCTGCAGACCCTCTGTTTCCTATGGGCCACACGGGCCTCTGCATGCTTGAGCAGCTAGTTTCCTTTGGGTCTTCCATTAGGCAGAGGACAGACAGGGAGGAGAAGTGCCCTACCTCAGCAGCCAGGCTACCCCAAACTCGTCTCAGAAATGATGGCTACAAGTGGAGAAGGAAGCGGTGCCTGGGGATCAGCTTCATATTATGTTTTAAAGACTCTCTAACAGTGCTTCCCAAAGGTTTCCTCAGCATGACCCCATTTATGATGCCTGGGCCCCTCACTCCCGACCCGCAGCCCTCCACGCCCCCTAGACGCCCCAGAGCCAGGGTCTGCAGCTCCCTGACGCCACCCCCCAGCACTGCCTAAGCCCCAGCCCATGGGAGGTAACAGCTGCTGTGTCCAGAGCAGAGCTGTCCCCTGCCCTGTGGGTAGCATGGCTGGAGCAGAGCCCGTGCGGTGTGAGGGGAAGATGCAGGCTGCCTGCTGCTGGCTTGGGGCTCCCTGCCCTGCTGCCCTCCCCAGGGGCTCGAAGGCCCAGCGGGTGGGAACTGGCATGGGAGGGAGTGCCACACCATCAGGGCCACCACGCTGAGGCACCCCCTGCCTGCTCAGCAGCAGTGCGGGCACAAATCCACACTGGCACACCTCACCTTGGCAGCCGTGATGGTGCAGCATTCGCTCCAGCACTGAGTCCTGCCCACTGGGCTGCAGAGATGGCTCCTTCCTGGAGCTTGTCCGACCCTGTTGCAGCCCCATGCCCCGCTGTGGATGCAGAAATCTCACGACCCCAACCGCTGATGTTGCAACCCCATTTGGGGTCATGACCCACAGTTTGGGAACCGCTGCTCTATCATTTGGAGGAATTATAATATCATAGCATGGAAAGCACCCACAACTCTCTAGCCATGCCCCCATGCTAACGGAAGAGCCCTGGCAACTTGATCCACAGAGGAATGTCCATGCAGTTCGTCGAAAGGAATAGCTGATCCTTCAAGCGGACACGTCTATTTTCCCCTTCTCTCGACCCCCTCCACTTGTACACGTGGAGAGGATGTATATGAAGTTAGACTGTTTGGAGCAGACCCTTTTATTAATTATTGGACCTCATGGAAAAATGTTCTTTTGTTTTAACCTGAAGGAGTGAAACAAACTGCCTGGGATTTTTTAAGTGAAAATGTTTCAGCCCACTTTATTAATAGCCATTAATTGCTGTTTGCCATTAGTTGAGTTTGGAAGTCTCCTGCCTTAGTCGGCATGATATGAAGCCCCCAATCCAGCTCCCCAAACTCTAATTTTCTCCAAAAGTTTGAGGCAGCAGGGTAAGCAGGATTTGGACAGAAAAATGCTCCAGACTGGTAGAAAGGCAACTTCAAAAGTTTGCACGACTGCAAAACATTTCACATTGCATGTGGAACCTTCAGTTCCTTACTACAAGCTGAAGCAAGAGGCAGCATATGCCCAAGTAGTACAGAGTGTGCTGAGAAACTTGAACTGGGTTTTGTTTATTGTCATGTACTCAGCGCAGCAACATTTGTGCCGATCTGAAGATGGGGGAAAAAAAATGAATTACCTCTTAATTAGTCCCAGCAAAATGTCTCTTTAGTGCCACCTCTTGGTCAGTAGACTATTAAGCTTCACACCAGGACTGGCTTATTTAGCTCAATGGGAACGTATTTATGCTGCTATTTGCCTGCCAATGTTACAGGAGAGGAAGGAAAACAGAGGCAAATATTCAACATGTGATGTAAAATACCTTCCTGAAATCGCTGGTTTTATTCTTAAATGCATTTCTCTTATGACAAAAGTCCAATGCATACATTGGATTTGAATGGATACTCATGTAGGATCCTACCACATGTCCTATTTATTCTTGCTCTGGATAGGATTGCGGGCCTACTTCAGTCATGGTGAAACTAAGCAGTTTTCGGGGGTCGGTCATGGCATCAACAGCAAATGCTGCAGATGTGTCCTGGATGTGCTCCAGTGGCCCTGCCCTTCGGCACTGACTGGTGCAAAGGCCTTGGCGGGGGGAGGAGGGATGTGGAGGCAGCCCCCTATCATGTCGGCTACCCTTTGTGCCACCTTGCCAACTGGCACCTTCCCTCCCATCCTTCCCTTCCCACTGTGGGCTGAAGTGGTAGCAAGGAGCATTTTATTTTTCTTAACTTTTTTTTAAAGTTGATTTTGTGGACAATCCACAGAATCGCGAATCGAGTACACCCTTGGATACGAGCTATGATAAAGTCAAGCCTTTAAGAGAATGAAAGTATCGCAGCACGATTCCAACAGGAACATCAGCTACTAAAAGGAAAAGATATTAAGTCTAGGCAATATTTGTTTTATTCCTCTCTCTATTTTTCAGACCAGAAGGAACCAGTAGGATCTAACCTACTGTATCATACAGGCAACCGACTTCCTCTCAGCAATTCTATCATCCTCACGACTTTTGGTTGACGTAATGCATATCTTTTAGCAAGTTATCCAACCTAGATTTAACATTTTCAAATGGTGGAGAGTCCCCAAAAGTCTGGGTTAGGGTTAGGGTCAGGGTCAGGGTTAGGGTTAGGGTTAAATTGCTACAATAGTCCATTACCCACTCAATAAAAGAAATGCTTGCCTTATTTCTACTCTGAGTTCCAGTAGTTTTACTCTCTATCATTGGATGGTTGTACCTCTTGTCTCAGTACACCGGGACCTCTTCTAAAAACTTTAAGCACGCGAGGAATTCCACTGAACTTGTCAGGGGAAAGTACAGCTTCGAATTAAATAAAAGGAAAATTGACACAAGCATTTTACATTATTAAGACCTTGCAAAGTAACTATTTTGCCTACTGCATACATTCTTTTCATTTTTGCTTCTCTTGGGCATATTATGCGACTCTAGTTTTACTCATTAAAGTCTCAGATTGTGGTTGTTTTGTTAACAACTGCTAGGGCAGGGGTTCTTACTCTTAATTGGTACCATCTGGAAAGAAGAAGGAAATTGCTCAGGATGAACATGAAGACATTGAAGTCCCTGTACTTTTACACCATTTCCAAACTTGTTCCATTTGTAATATCGGCATCGGACTTGGGAAGCTGATTTCCCTTTATGCATTTTTGGGGGTTGCCTTATTTTTGGAAGGAGACAACCTGAGCTTTGCTTGCAGACCTAGAAAATAAGTGTTTGGAACCAGAAAGTTGCACGGTTGAGGCTGCTAGCAAAGTAGGCCTTTTTATGCAAATTGTATATCTTTATTCCCAGTTTTTTCCGTGCCTGCACCACTCGTTCAGCATTTCTTCAGTCTCTGCGTTGGTTTCCATAGCTGCGTGCAATCACACTCTCACACAGATGCCATTCTGTGTTCAAAGCACTGAGCGCTACAGGGCATATTAGTGTTTTTATGCTTTCGATCCATCTTTATGTAACTCAAGAGCTCATTAATATATACCATTTTGTGCGATTAAAAAACCAACAACCTGGCATATGAGAATCTTTGAACAGGAGAATGGGTTATGAGGAAAATGGCTTTCTTCTCATGCTGCAGACTGCAGTCATGGGAAGAGATGGGGACCAAAGGCTGGCTGAGATACCTACTTGTCCCATTAGGGTAATAATTCCCTCACTAGGGCTGTGCAGACAATGAATGATATATATGTGTGTGTGTATATATATATATATATATATATAAAATGCATTTGAAGTGTCAAGGTTTTCATGTTATGTTTCACAAATTAATGAAGAACTCTATGAAAGTATTTTCCAGGCTATTTAAACTATTAATACAACGGCTTTTCCTTTACTTCACGAAAAGCTTGGGATTTGACCTGGGTGATCAAAAATAAAAATGGAGTGATAGCAGACTACTATAGACGGACAGGTCAACTTGGTGAAGAGCAGTTTTCACACTAGTTCTTAAGTGATGTGAAAATTTCAGATGTGAACATGCCAGTCCATAAAATGTTACAAAAGAGATTATGATCATGGAGTTTCATGGCTTGCCATCTTTAAGATTTTTGACACTTTTAGGTGATTTTCACCCAGACCAAGTAAGGTGAGACCCTCACTTTTGGCTTTATGAGCAATGTTTTGCACAGTAACATTAGTACATCACCCTCTAATCATAGCTTAGTTCTCTCTAGCTATTCATGTAATTGCATTCCCCGCACCCCGCAATAAACTCAGCTCTTTTGCCAGCATATCTGATAGTCCTTCAAAGAGAAATTGCCAAGTAATTTATTATGCATCTCACCTTCAGACCGAAATGCACAATGACAGCCAAAATTCATGACAAACTGATGAAAAATTCAGTAACCAAAACCATCTGAGGAAAAGGAGTCAAAATATCCAGAGCATCAAAACCCTAGAGGGACGAAAAAAACGCCTTTTTTCTTTACTCAGTACTCAAAGGAACCTTGAAAAGGATGATTTCCAACGTGATATAGTATATGAAAAACGAGCTATTCTAGGGATCGGTGCAGCACAAAACGTTGAAATGAAATTAAACTGAAGACCGATGCCATGCTGCGTAGATCTAACTTTGCCTGGTATGATGCAGCTAGGTGGCACCACTGAGCAGACCAAAGGAAGCATCCAAAAATATCCAACACACCCACATCAGGTGCCCCAGTTTCCAGTTAGCAACTTTTCAGAAACAAAACATAATCAATCTCGGGAAGGAGGTGAATCTGGGACGGCACAGCTTGCAAAATTGCAGTGATGTAAAATCTGGTGCATAATCCACCCAATGCTCACTGACAAATCTCTCAGAAATGGGCAAGCCAGCATATTTATCATTTCTTAATCCATGACTTTGTAGGAAGGGGATGTGACTTGGTTAACAATGCAGCCCAGGACAGACCAGAGCAATAAAAGAGAAACCCAAGTGACTGAACGTGATCCACACAATGTGCCTCAATTCCAGCATACAACTCCATGCATTTCCCCCATTTTTTTTTTCCTTTGGGTTAAAAATATGTGCTGATTATGTGAAATGATGGCAGCAAATCGAAATGTATGAAATGATAATCCCTGCCTGATTCACAAGGAGCAGAGACAAATACTGTGTAATTATAGCTGTGCTACCCTTTTTAGTGGGTGCTGCTTACACACACACACAAGATCATTTGTAGGCAATTTACTGCAGAGGTCTTCAGATAAACTTATTAAAGCTCCAAAGGCTTACAGACCAGCTACTTACACCAGTGCACAGAGGCATATGTTAGGTAAGTTCAGCATTTTCACTTGGTGCAGATTTGGGCTGAGGTTGCCCTGCGGAGAATTTCCCCACTGTGAGAGAACTGCCCACAGGTGAAACCACTGGGTGAAAAGGGTGGGAAGGGAAGTCTCTTCTCCATTGCAGCTCAGAGGACATAAAAGCTTAGTGTTCAGCAGTCCTAAAACCTCGTGGACTGTAACCAGCTACTTGATGGTCTCCTCCCATCCCTTGCACTCAGCAGAGGTGAGGTGCAGGGAGAATTGAGTCTGGAGTCATTTGGATTGCCAGTATCCTGGACTTAATATCCCCCTGTCTCACAGCTGGAGGCAAACTGAAATATCACTACACTCTGCAGTTTTGCATCACCTTCTGTCTGATGCTCTTTAAGTGCTCTGCAGACACCGACCAAAATCTCTGAACAGGAGTGTGAGGCACCTACAGTCCCTGGTTTATCCCTTGTCTTCTGAGCCTTAAGAGTGGCTGCCTGGCTAAGGCCTGGGCACTCAGAAAATGTGATGATTTAGAACTGCCTTCCTGTATTGAACCATCAAGGGGGCAGAGCTGTCATCCCACTCAGTGAACTCTCACCTGTGCCAGTCGCGGGAATTCAACCCATTATCTCTTATGATACACAGATGTTGCAGGGTGTTTTGCATTCTTCATGCCTGGGGGGCATTGGTGATGCGTAGGGGGTGTGCACGGGTGCATGTGCACCCCCTGAGATTGGCAATGCACCCCCTGAAAGAAGTGCCATCAACGCTGCTGGTAGCACCTGTGGGCGGTCGCCCCTCACCACTCTTGCTGCCACCATGGGTGGTTTTTTGCGAGTAGTCACTGACCGCTGGTTGGCACTCTCCACCCCTGCCGTTGACACTGCTGTGGCTACCTGCAGGAGCCCTCTGCTTGTTGCCTCCACACCACTGCCACCACCACCACCACCACCACTGCCACCTGCGGGAGGTTGCCATGCCCCCCCTGCCTCTGGGGGCACATGTCGTTCATGCTGGTGGGTGACCCGAGTTATGGAGAAAAGAGAGGGAAAACAGTGCCTTGTGAGGGAGAGAAGCCGGGGCTCCAGGGAAGCAAAAGAGGATGACACCTGCCTCTACCCTCCTTTTGGCCCTTATCTCTATAGCATCTGGGGATCTCATCCAGAAAAGTACTTAGGCACCTAACTCTCCTTTGGGTGCTTAACTCCCATTGACGTCAGTGGGAGTTGGGCTCCCAAATACTTTGGTGGATGATTGCCTAATCATTTTCCTCTGAGGCAAGGCAGCTGTGCATAACTCCTCATTATCAGCTATATACAAATAGGATGAAATACCTCCAAATTAAGACAAGATGCATGAATGTGTAAAAACAACCGGAAAGGAGAACAGTGATTGGAACCAGTGATTGCAGAGACTACCCATGTGACAACTAGCAGCCCGCAGATCCAAAGAATTATTCAAAGAGATAAGCCAGAGATTGTTGTTATTGGTAATTAAAATCCACCTGACATAAGATGTAGTTCTCTTCAGTGCTGTAACAAGGAAGGGGGCAAGCGGGGCAAGCACCCCCAGTGCTGAAGCAAAGGGGTGCCAACAGGTGCTGCCCAGCCAGGGCAGGGCACAGGATGGAGCCACAAGTGGCTTGTTGTGGGGGCGGTGTGTGTGTGCAGGGACAGGGGAAGGGTGGCTCCTGCTGCTGTGTGCACTCCCAGACAAGCATGGGGGGACATGTGCCTCTTAGATCTGTGCGTGGGGCGAGGGTGGGCTGCTGCTGGGGGCTTTGCCCTGGACACCAAACTTCCTTGCCATGGCACTAGTCTCTTCGTGAGAAGTTAGCCTAACCACAGGCATTTAGGCTGCCTATAGACATGCTCCAACATGTTCTAATTAGAACACATTGGAGCAGACTTGATTAACTGAGTCTGCTTCGGGTTCTAATTAGAATGCGTTATTTCACTGTCATGTGTATTAAGCATCCTCGCATTTCAAAATGGCCATGGGGGCATTTTAACTAAACCTCATCGAATGAGCTTTAGTTAAAGCATCCTGCAGGCATTTTGAAATACACGACAGTGAGTTGTTTTAATAAAAGCGGCTGTCTGGGAGCCGCACTAATTAAAATACCCCCTCCCTGCACCTTTGAGCACGTGTATAGGCAGCCATTGATACATCTGTAACTAGACCATTTCTTCACTACGTGCACTGAGCTCTCATGGAGTGCAAAATACTTATAAAATACAAATGTATTCCCCCTCTATACCTTAATTCTTCCACAGAAACCAAGCAATTTTTTTTTTTTTTGGGTCAGGAAGCCTTTGTGTTTCATTGAAATATTATGATTTATTGTTTGAAGTTGATGAGAAACAATGCTATAATATCAGTCACCTACAGAGAGGTATTTGTATATACAGTGGGAATTTAACCTCAAACATTCAGTTCACCTGTTCACGTGTGATGTACGTTGCCCCAGGCTCTGAGGCAGAGTGAACATTGACACCGTTTGAAGTTGAAAGGGGACCAGTGTCTGGTCTTTAGAGAGCTCTATGATGTCTCTATCAGCCTGTCAATGGAGAACGAGGCAGCAAGGCCAGCCCCCCTAAAGATTTCAAGGCCTTGTAGGCTGTGGAATCATATAAGGATTTTATTTTTCCCCATCTCTTGAGAGGCCAAGTACGACTTGCCGATTATATCTCCATGGAGCTGGAGACTGGGACATCCAAGGCGACAGTGTTCCACTTAACAGCTGCATGCGTCTGTGTGCTGGAATTGCTCAGAGTTTGACAGACGGGTAGGAGCTGGTCACCAGCAACCAAGACTTCAGAGTGCTGTGTAATCCTGCTTACCTGCTCTCATGTTTTAGAAAACAGGCAGAGACCCTGGCAGAGAAAAAAAAATGCGTGCGGTACTGCGGGACAGGTCTACAAATGCTCAGAAGAGGACATCAATTTAGTTGCACCACAGCTTTGCCAAGAGTCTCTCTGTTTTTATAATATCAGGTTTCCAGGGGCTTCCACTGGAGGGTGACAACTTACGGAGGCAGCAAAGGGAAGTGCAGCCATATGCAGGGTAGCCAGTCTTTGTGCTGTGCGTTTCTGGCCTATGAATAACTCGTGCATATAGTTTAGCAGAAGGAGGTGGTTGGCAGAATGGAAAGGTGGTTTAGACTTGTCAGGCGAGTCCATGTGCTAGATAACAATTTGGTGGATAGGATTAAAATTCAATACAATGCTGATGGATTGAGGCGATGGCTTGGAAACAATAAAATGTGATATAATAACGACAGGTGTAGTGGTTTATACCGAATTAGAGAACGCTGGCTGGGCAAAGCAGGATCTGAGGATTACAGGGAATTATAAACTGAAGACGCATCTACAGTATGGTGGTATTTCACCAACTTTATGTTGGGTATACGAATGCAAACACAGCGTGTGCAAATCAAATAGAAGAATGATTCAGTCTGGAGAACTGCATGGCCAAGCGGCACAGACCAAAGGTAGAGTAATGACAATGATTCGATTGCGGATGTTAAGGCCAAAGGGAACTCGGTCCATTCCATTTGGTAAACAAAAGACATAGGAAATGAACATGGAAAAGGGAGTTAGAGTGGCCAGATAACAATTATTCTTTCCAGTCAATGAGGGAAGAACAAAAAATGAGGCTGCAAATAATTAGGCGGTAGAAAGGGACCTCTAGGTTAAATACCAGGAAAACTGTCTAAGTGTAAGAACAACTGGGCAGTGGAACAAAGCTACCAAAGGTAGTGTCACCGGAGACTTTCAAGCCTAGACTACAAATGTCATCATTTACTGCTGAAGCTTTAAAGGATAATGAAATCAGTCTTGCCAAAGTACAGGGGTAAACCAGTAGGGAGCACAAATGATTTTATAATTCTATAACAAGTTGCAAAGTTCTAGTCGTAACATTATTTAAACAGGGAAAAAAAAAAAGGAAAAAAGAACCTGAAACTCTGGTGCTAAGCCCTTATTTAATTAAGGACGCCAGTGAGAAACCACAGCTTTTTACAAATGGAATCATATGGGGGAGGTGGGGGGGGGGAAAGAGAATATTAGATGAAGCCCAAAATGTGGCAGCAAATCCACTGGCCATCTCAGAGATCCAGTGGCAACTCTGAGATCCATTGCCTTGAGATCCCAGCTGATGCCACATCTATTTAATGGGTGCAGTACGCATTCTTCCTGTCCCAGAGTAGCTACGTATTTTAGTAAGGAGTTAGAGAATAGGCAATCTCACCTTTCACTCCTCTTCCTCTGCCTTTGAAGGGCCCAGCCCTGGATGCAGCACCAGCTTTAAGAAGTCCTTCCTTGGCCTGTTCACGCACAAGGACTGGAATGCTCCAGGGCATAGACCTATACAGTCTCACCCAACGAATGGATGGTACAAAGAAATGGGTTTGCTTCAGTGCAGTGGTGAAGGACAAATTGTGGGTGCTGATTTTCAAGGGAGACCATGGGGGTGGTGATCAGGACTTGCCCTTTCTGAGGCCTAATTGCATCTCTCTGTCAAACAATAAAAACAAGAGTCTATAGTGTCACTGGGGAGAATGAAAGCTATCGGCCTTGTCCTTTACATTTAATAGGATGTCAGGATCCAAAGCAGACTGACTGGTTTTTGACTGAGGTTAGGAAAGAAAAGCTCAACTAATTAGGCTGTTTCTGAGTATCCCTCTATGTCTAATAGCTGCAGACTTGCAAATTGTAACATACTGAGATTCTCCAATTCACAGATCAATGCCGATTCCCAGGCAGGGAAGATACTTTTCATGCTGATGAGACACAGACTCCATTTGAACTATGTCACTATTAGTAGGGACAGTTTCGTGATAAGCTGTTGTGGATTCTTTCTTTTCCATCCCAATGAGACTGGAAACCAGAAGAAGAGCTTCAGATCATGAGATCTGGAGCAGTGGGTGTGACGTTTGAACATCTTCAACCCCTGATGTTCCACTTCTTCTGGCAAGTTCTCAACACCAAGCCTTAAGGGATTTGATAAGACAGAGGCAAAGAACAATTTTGCCAACTATTTATTTTCCAACAAAGCTTGAAAAGAACAATTTCTCCAACTATTTAGTCGGTCTAATAAAAGATATCACATTTACCCCAAAAGCCTTGTCTGCCTATGTCCTTAGACCAATATGGCTACACCCAACAACCCTTGATAAGACAGCAGCTTATTTTATTAAATATTTATTTTCCATCCAGGTATAATGAAGCCATTCCTGAAAACAACAAACACCGTAGACTTCAACTCAGGCATGAACACAAGCCTTCGTTCACTTGGTCCAATGAATGATCTACCATTGGCAGAAGATGCATCAAACAACATTGAAAAACAGTAAAGGAATCAGTGATCCTGTCTATCCTTAATTTTTATGGGCTGCTGTCTTATTGTTTCTCTTGCCAGAAACAAGTGGACAACATAATCACATATCTTTAAGCAGGTCTAATGCAGTCAGTAATATTGGCACACATTCAAGTTAGAATCAGGGTTCACGTCTTTGGTTCTCTTGTTTCTCATGATGTTCATGTGTGTCATGTATTTACACAGGAACATCCTCCTCGCCCTGTCAGGATGAAGATTTTCCAGGTGAAGTTATACTCAGAGTCAACTTCAAAAGCTATGAGCATCATTCACTTTTTGACATTGTCACTGTCAGGCAACTTCTTACTCCTAGTCAGTCTCCTGGGTATCAAACCAATTCAGGTAGGCCTTACAGAGTTCATGCCTTATTTTGCATGGGCCTCCTATACTGAAACTGAATTTGGGGAAGAAAGCACTGTATTCTGAAAGAAAGAGAGAGAATGACCAACTTTCCATTCATGGTTTCTGATACAAGTTGCTTAAACCTTTCCCATGCTTTAAAGGTACCCTACTTCTGACAGCAGACAGCTCAGCAGTCTTCTGATATGACTTTCAGTATCTTAGCAAGGATGTAATGTTCAGCCTTCCTTGCCCACCTTCTCATTTATCAACAACATAAGATGCTTACCATGCATCAGTCTAAATTAAATAGACAAGGAAGTTCAAATCATTGTGCATCAACTGAACAGGTGACCGTCTGATGGTTCATTCTTTGCTGGATCACCTTTGGATAGCCTTGGAGAGGGATTTAAATGAGGAAAGTGCTGGAAGAGGGGAATTGTGTCCAGTTTAAGTGTGGTGTCAAGAAAACAATGGGAAATTATATGAAGCAAGAGATAGTGAGGCAAACAAAGGGAGTCTGGAGAGTCAGAAGAAACACAAGCACCTGCCTTTAGGGCTGTGTGAAACAGCACCATTTTGTTTCCACTTCCATTTCACCATTTTGATGGAACAGTGTTTTGTTTCAAGTTTCATTGAATTTCAAAAGCACTATTCCATTTCATTTCATCAAAACTTTTGCTGTTTTGACATTTTGCCCATAAGCTATAATGGGGAAGCACAAAACTGCCTGTAACTTTGCTATTTTTGGCAGATTTGGATGAAAACTGCACGGATGGTAGCATGAAGCCTGTCAAGTTTCAAGGAGATAGGTAAAAGGGTTTCTGGAAAACTGCACCTCAAGCTGCTGACGAGCAAAACTCGTGATGTGTGACTGTGTTAAGGCACACCCTCACCGGTGCTCGGGCCTCTACACGACACGGTAGTGTGCCCCCAGTGAGGCCTCCTTCTCCCCTACAGCCTCAGTCTGGTCCACCACTTCAAATGACAACAGGTAAAAAAATAACTTAGTGAGCACTAGCACAGTAGCACCAGCAGCATGTCAGGCAGCCAAACGGTGACAGCCTTTCTTTCCTCTCCTGCAGGAGCTTCTTCTCCAGCGGGTGTGTTAAGGTGCACCCTCACTGTGTCCTTCCCTTCTCTTCCCCCTCCCTCTCCTTACTTTCTGTTTCCCTGCAGGCAAGCCTGGCTTCACCTTCAAAAGCTGAAACATTTTGAAATGTTCAAAACATTTTGATGGCCCTCGTTTTGTTTCGAGGCTGTTTTGAAGCCCTTTGTTTTCATTTCGATTTCACTGTTTCGCGCTTGAAATGAGTCGAAATAGCATCGAAAGGAAACAGTTGGAGAAATTTTGCACAGCTGTACCTGCCTTCTTTTGGCAAGAGCCAAAATACTGCATGACTTGGCTGGACACGGAGGAATTTATAGAAATATTTTCCAAGATTTTCCAGGAACTTCTACATTTTGTCCTTCATTATTTGCAAGCTAAAAATCAACTAATTTGCACATCTGACTCTTTGCGTGCATCCATAGTGCTTTCTGCAGGCACAGTTCAGCTGAAAATTAGCCCACATGAATGGTATAACTGGGCCATGTCTCAAACCAAATGGGCCAGTATCAGAGCAGAATATCCCTTAGGAGGAATCCACTTCCCAATGAAACAAAGATTATTTTTTTCCAAATGGGCCTATCTCTTCAGGTGTCATATCACCGAAGCCTAATTCTGAGGGTCTAATATAAAATTTACAATTTCACAAGCAATAGAAACTAATTCACAGAGTAGAAGGAAAAATGCAGATGACAAGGAAATCTACAGCCCTAGGCTTGGACTATATTATCCTTGTGCTTAGCAGTTTTCCTTGATTAAGAGCAGTGGTAGCGACAAATTCACTGAGATAAAGGTGGCTAATTTGTGCCTTATGAAGTGTGGGCTTCCAAACACACTCATTTGCAATAGGACAAGGCCCCCTGCATACAACGTCACATGTTGATCTGACCTGAAGGTTGCTTATATCGGGATGGAATGGTTTCTGCTGGGACTTACTCTATGTTGGACACTAGGGCTGCGTGCAGCTTTGGGTGCTGATTTGATTTGGAGGAGATTCGGCCCGATTCGGTGGCCAAATCTCTGAATCTGAATTGAATTAGGAGACCAATTAAAAGGTCTGAATCAATTCAAAGCTCTCCAAATCAATTTGGAAAAGATTTGGAGAGCTTCAGAGATTCAGGCAGTCCCTGCTGGGTGCCGAAGGGAGCTGGACTTGGACTCCATGCTGGTAAGTAGGGAGCAGGAGATGGGGGCTGGAGGAGGGAGAGGGGACCATGGGGGGACCCCCACCAGACCCCATCTCCTGTCTGCTCTCTCAGCCCCCCTGAGCTCTCGCAGGGCCCTCTCCACCATGGCTGCTCTGCCTGCCTCAGCTCCTGGCCCTTTAAAAAAAAAAGCAAAAAAGCCCCCACTCACCAGCTGCTGCAGCAGCCTTGGGGCTTCTGGGGGCTCATGGCTGAGCCCCTGCCCACAGTGTGGGGCAGCATAGGGCAGCGTGGGACAGCGTGGATTACCGGCCTGCCTGGCAAGAACCGGTGAGTCAGGGTTTTTTTTTTAAAAGGCCAGGAGCTGGGATGGGCAGGGCAGCCATGTGGCAGGGGGGCTGGGAGAGTGGGCGGGGGTCAGAGGGCTCATGGCAGAGCCCCCCACCTGGCTTGGGGCAGTGGGGGGGCAGCAGGATTACCTTCCTGGCTGGCAGCAGCTGGTGAGTGGGGACTTCTTTATTTATTTAATTTTTTTAAAGAGCCGGGAGCTGGGAGAGCAGGCAGGGCAGCCATTGAGAGGGGGCAGTACCTGAATCTCCGAATTAGATTCAGCGGAATCGATTCAGGACAGTGATTCGAATCACCAAACTGAATCACTGTCCCCTGAATCTGAATCCAAAGTAAATACTAGCTGCTTCACATAGGCCTATTGGACACCATTTCATGTCAAAGATTGAGCTGGCCATAGCCTTGTCCAAGTTACACAAATGCATGTGCAGCTTAAAGATCTCTGAGCTGTTTTGAACGAGGGCCTGATTCAGCCCTATTTAGGAAATGCCTTTAAAATGGGCTGATTTTGAACTGCTGGTTTGACTCTACTGAAGCCAAGAATACTTTTTTGAAATAGCGATGGACTTAACCATGTCTGACATTCTTTCCTGACTGGCGGCCGCTGCTCGCAGTTGGTTATTGTCACCAGTTCAGTGCTTTTGAATGCTATTGATTTGGGATATTTTTATATCAAACCAGGAACCAAATTATAAATGATCTCGCAGAGTTTTTTTTTTGTTTTGGTTTGTTTGCTTGCTGCTCCCAGCCAACTCTTTCCTACTGCAGATATTGAATGAATTTCTCTGTACTCAGCACAAAATACATCTGTGCTGTAACTACTTGATACAGCTTGTCAGGAGCTACAGAAATTGCAGACAATGACAGAGAAGGGCTAGTCTTTCCAAAGTTTTGACACCGATCAAGGCTATTCTGGATGAGGCTGACAACTGCAATGAAAAGATAGCCACTTAGCAAGTTGTGTGTGTGTGTGTGTGTGTGTGGGGAGGGGGTTAGGGGGGACAGGTACCATCCAGCAGGAGCTTAACATAAAGAAGTTATCAAATGGGAATTAGGCTGAGACCAAGATTCTGTTTTCTTCTATTTTGACCTGTGAAAGTTGATCTCCTTTTTTCTTTTCTTTGGTTAAAATTCTGCTCAAATACCGGATTGCATGTGTCTTTTAATCTATTGCAGACAGTACAAAATGTACGAAAACCCATCCGCTCCTAACACAAAGCAACATCTAAATGAAGCGGAGTCAAATCAGGCAAAGGCTATAACAAAACCACCCAAGGCCTGGCCTTCTGTGCAATATAAATTCTAATTTGCGTCTAGTTGTGTCAAGAAACTATGGAAACTGGAAAAATGTTTTTGCTATTTCGAGAATTTACCATCCCCACAAAGCCCCCTCCTGCAACAACACAATGCTCCCTTAAAAAAAAGGAAAAAGAAGAAGGTCGGTAAATCCGTGTTAGATTACAGCACAGATTCCTCAGCTACAGAAATAAAAGGCCGAGCAGAACAAAGAGATTTGCATTCTAAGTGATGCAAAGCAGCCAAGAGTGTTTTAATGTTCTGTTTGGTCTGTGATGTCTTCATCAGGCACTCAAAGCAAGTGTCTCTGGCAGCAGCAGGTCCCTGCGAGCCTGTCAAATTCCGTTTCCATGGTATTCCTTCAGGCAGCACCATAGGCAGACAGCGCTGAAACGGACCCCTGCAACCTGTTTTGAACAGTGTCTCTGATGTAGGGCCCCAGAGCGGGCATCAAACTAGCAACAAGCAGCAAGAAAATAACAATTTTGCTTTTCACAGGTGTCAGAACGGCAAACAAAAGGCTGTTTATAAAAGATGCGCCATCCGCCCCCCTTTTTTTGTCAGCGTTTGCGGTTTCAAGTCATCTGGTCAGTCGTCAGGTTCAGAGAGGGGCTCTGGAAGGAATATACGACTTGGAGGGGGTTCGTCCCGAAGAATTTGTCTCCTTTAATCTCTGCGGCTTGCTTCATGGGTTGGGCTGCACTGTTTTTCTAATTAATGAGCTGATGGATATTAATGGCGTTTTAATTATTCCATTGGAATCCCAAGAAAGGGGTGCGGTCTTAATTGTGTATGCGCAGAGATAGTAGAACAGGCAGGCAAGGTTCTTCCCGTAGATGCGATACTTGTTGGAAGAGGAATTTTCATTTAAGCAAAAAAAAAAAAAATTTTAAAAATCAGAAAGATCTTGAAAGAAACTGAAGTTCCTAATTTAGCATTGAACTGGATCATTGAGAAAGAGCCATCTTTGGTGTTTGCAAATGGGAGGGCTGAGTGGGAGAACACAACCAGGACAGGTCTTAACGCAATTCATAGTGGAAATCCGCAAACATGGCTGGCATTCCCAAAGGACTTGCTGAAGGATTGTGGTCAAGTCAGTGAATCGTCTTGCGCCTCAGTTTCACCGCATGTTAAATTAGGCTCGTGATTACTTCTATCACACTCCTTTTTCACGGCACGGTGTGCTTTGTGCTAAGGGCTCATGGTGGTTGCCATTACCAAATGGCATGACTAGGAAATTCTCTGCCAGAACATGTTTTGGCTGGTGAATGCTGATATTCAGAAGTGGTGGGTCAGATTCTGGTGCAGCTGGGATGGGAGCCTGGCACGTCCTAAAGGAAGTCTGCTTGGTTCTCTCCCAGAATTTCCACCTGCTTCCTTAACAGCTTCCTGGTGAGCTGAGATGTTGCTGGCAGTGTGGAAGTCCTGAGAACAGCAGCTCCCAAGAGTTTTGGTAGCTTGTCTGATGGGTTGTTGGGTAATGGAGTTCCCAGTGCTTCCTAGTTCCCAGCTTCCACGCAGTGCCCCCAAAATGGTTGGACAGGGAGTCAGAGGTTTAAAACCCCAAACCCACAGCTTCCAGCTCACATGAAGCTCCTGTCTCCTCTGGATCTGATGAGGTTGGTTGCCTATGGGTTGGGACTCTTCAAGCCCTCAGAGTCCAAGCTCTGAGGCTTCCCTTCCAGCCTTACGGTGTGCATGCTGGCTCCCAGGCTTGTGAGTCCTGGCAGCCTAGGTTGTCTGGGTCCAGGACTCTAGAACAGTCAAGCAGACCAGTTGTCCGAGTACTAGAGTTTCATTCTTGAAGGAGAACTTTGGGGCTTTATCAAAATATAACCAAATTTGAAACACTGAAATCCCCCGTGAAATGGAATGCCTTTATCTATGTAGCTGTACTAAGAAGTATTTTAGTATACACCTGAGTTAGATGCAATGTAATTCATTGTTTGGGTTGACAATGCTGACCTTCTTGAGGTAGCCACAATGCTTGAATTGATCATACATTACGGTCTTATGGCAACAGACATGGGTGTCTATACATGTGCTCTGGGGTCCTGGGGATGGAGGAGGTTTTTTAGAGCAGCTTCTGGACAGCCACTCTAATTAAAACGCTGCGCTGTCGTGTGCATTCAGTGTCCCGTGTTTCAAAATGGCTGCAGGGGTGCTTTAACTAAAGTTTGTTTGACAAGTTTTAGTTAAAGTGCCCCCCTACTGCTACTTTGAAATGCGGGACGCTGAATACACATGATGGTAAGGCATGCTGGAGTGTTCTAACTAGAATGCATTGGAGCATGTGTATAGGCCCCCGATGTGACTTCTCCGATACTATCCTCTTGACCCAGGAATTCATTCAGGGCCATCTCAGATGTCATAGTTTCCCTCTACTTCAACCAATAGTTTTTTCAACCACTACATCAACCAATACATAGTACCTAATACTTGATCAGTATTTCACTTTGCCCTTGCATTGTGAGAACAGTGAAGAATTAGTGTTCTGTGCAATTAGCAGCAGTTGGTGGAGGCCTAATTGATAAGATTTGTACCCTAGGTAGCTCTGTGGCAGACACAGCAGCAATGAATTTGGTTGCAGGTCTCCTCAAACCAGCCCTGACCCATGTCCTCTCCCTGAGCGCCATCCCAATTATTGCTTTGCCCGAGCACGGCCCTGACCCCATTAACTCTAGGTCTAGTTTTTATGTACCAGTTGCTGACTGTTAGTTGTACTACTGGTGGTTAGTGTGAGAGCTAATCATAGAGCACTTGCTGATCTACAGTACACTCTGACTGGCTTTGGCGGGGATACGTCTGATTTGCATAATCACTGCATATGTCAATAGCCAATACCCTACTTTTATACCAGGCATCGCAACAGCTTGCTGCTTACTTATTGTTGTTGCTGAAGCAATAATGGCTTCTGTTTTTGGTGCCAAAAGACTTGGTTATTAGTAACAATGGGTTTCAGTAACAATGCCCTGATAACTCAGGTCCCTGCCCCCACATTACTTATTTCTTACTCTACTAAGGGCAGATCCACACAGCTACAACAATCATGGCCCCTTCACCTGATGACCTCCTTACTCTCCACACCCTTTTGCTCTACCCAACTCCACGCATTAAATACAATGCAGCTGCAAAAAAAAGAAAAAAATTACCCCTAACCTCTGCAGCCCTATCTCAGGCAACACTCTTTATTCCCTCCCGGATCAGGCCCGACATGCTTTGCAAAACTTCTCTGGGTCTGCTCCCTGAAGTAGGTCTGCAGGCTTTGACCTTGCAGTTTCTCCAACTGTACTTTTGCTGTAAGCAGCTCTTCACCCCATCCCCCCGAGTCCTGTTTTCATGAAGAAAATGAGTCAGGCTGTATCACTGAGTCATGACAAACCAACAATAGCTACTAGCTCCTTTCTTCCAGTGAAGGCTCTCTGACATTGCTATCAGCACCGCCTGAAACAGAAAGAGCATGAACTCCAGGCAGAAAAGAGGGCAAGGATGGAAGCTATAACAACCACAGGGATCTCACAAGCCCCAGCAGGAGCAAAAATGTGGGGCTGCCACTTCTGAGTGCAACAGAGCAGATGGACAACCTGGGACTGTTGTCAGCAGCCTCGAATGGGGTAGCTCTGTTCTGGCAAACTCCATTTTTGCCTCTGTTACTGAAGCCTAGCACCGTGCTGGAAGCTCTGTAGTTGCTAGGGGAAGATCCATTAATATGTCGGTGGTGGAGAAATTAGCTGTAGTTGGCTCTGAAAGGAAAACGATTCTTTCTATTCCTGAGGCACTGAGCATGTGATGTGAAGCGTGCGCTGTGCACTCAGGGTGCATCGTCAATGCTGTGCAGCGCTAACTTGCTTTGTGATGTTTTAATGATCCCTTCCCCCCACCCCACCCCAATGCCCCAGCTGTGTGCTCCAAATCTAAAAATGATCAGTCCCTACTTCTCGTCTCAGATGTGGAAAGACTTCAGATTGTTTCGTCCCTGGAAACACTTCATGGTGGTGGCCTGACAAGTAATGTGATGATGATGATGATGGTGGTGGTGGTGGTGGTCTTACGTTGCATGTTTATACAACGGCTTATTTCAACTTCTGAATGGGAAGACAGCCACAGGAATGAAGGTGCAAAGAATAATGCTGTGATGGGGCACAGAGGCATTGCATGATCACCAGCAAACAACAGATTAATAGGCTTCCTATTTCCCCCTCCTTGCCCAGGAAGGGAAGGGGCTTTCGAGAAGACAGAAAGGAGCAGACACCTTGTAGGAGAAGGCAAGACTCTCACAGCCAGGCTCTGACACCAATCCCTTGGCTAGAGGCATTTGACCGCATCTGTTGATCTGCTCCTTCATCTTGCCAGCTTACTAAACATCTATATCTATTTCCTTCCCCTCCTTGCAGTGTTTGATTTTGTCTCTGACGGTAAGGGCACCGGGCAATGACTAGTTTGGTTCTAGACGATCAAGCCGGGGTCGGTATGCATTGAAGCCTAATACTATCACCCACATTTTTGGGGAGGAGACCAATTCTGTGAAGAGCAAAATAACTTGAGCAGCCTCACAGTAAGTGCTAGACGTATGTGATATGGAGTGGGTAAAGTCCCACTGGCACCCTCATCCACAACTTAATTTTGTCTAAATTACAATACAACTGATATTCCAGCTACCGACTGAACCGAATAGCTAAACCATCTGAGAGGTTTGTGATCTGCTCTACCCTCAGAAGGAAGAGGACCATGAATGAACTCTAGCACATCAAATTTGGTTAGCATAGGTCCTCATGGACCAATGGGGGATAGTTTAGGATTTATTAGGTAGTCTGCCAGGAACTTAAATTCACTTCTATTTCTCATGATTCTTGATTACAGTCTTCCCCCATAGGTTTCCAATGAAGCAAGAAGGTCATATGGCTGTCTTTTATGACCAGGAAAGGGGGCCATCATTTGTAGGCCTAGTAACTCAGGTATCATTGCTTTTTCCCTTTCTGAAATGAGGTAAATTTATACACCTGTTGGGATGTCATGAGTAATTCAGTCTGCTGAATTACCGCAGTCTGCGTGACATGGAAACACGATGCTCCATTCTACTCACTGGAATAACTGTGGTGATATCCTATATAGATGGACTACAGAAAAAGCATGAGTTTGATTCAAGTTAGGTGTCATGATGAGTTGCTTTGTCTGTACTGGGATGCCCTTGATGTTGTACTGTCTTTGGTATTCAATAAACTAATCTGACAATTAACTGAGGTCACCAGTAGAGATGAATATGTGCCAACATGTCTAAAATCACCTTTCGCTGTTAACAGTAGAGGGCTTATGACACACAGGTGAATTGTTCTGACTGAATCCAGCAGAGGGCAGTAGGATGCAGTGCACCTTTTCATTCTGACTATTAAATATTACCACGCCTTTGCCCTTGATGTGCTGTAAAACACACTGATTCAATGCTACCCTGTTTCCTTTGGTCGAGGCTTTTCATGCTGAACACTGACATTACAAGGGAGATAGAGATTTTTATTCTATGTGTTATAATTTGTATTTTCTGTTACCTGGAAACTAGTTGGATTAAAGAAAAAAGATAAACACAGAGAACATCCTTTGTGGGTTCAGAGGAACCAGGATTTCATTTTTTTTTTTTAACATCTATGCACTACAAATAATGGCTACAGTGCTTTTTCATCCTAGTAGTGAAGGTGGAATTTCAGCTTCCTGGGTTAAAAAAGTTCCCTTTTGCTAACATTCGCACTCTTTGTTCATTATCTTGTGCTAGGCTCTACAGTCCCTCTGATTGCATGTTATCACCTTCAATAGAACAGCTGTGTCATTGCTAAGGGGTGTTAATCTCCCACTATCTAACACCTTATTGACAGCTAGAGTCAAGGTGGCCCCAGTCTTTTTTGACTTCCATGAATTTGGCTTCTCAAAACATCCCTTTTTAGCTTCATGTTCATTTTGTACCAAAATGCCTCCTGCAATAGTATGAGTTGGGGACTTAACTACCCTGAATGACAACCCATCAGCATGCACAATAATAGCTATTCACTCCCAGGCTGCAGCAGCAGGGCTTCAAAGTTGTGGCTTATATTAGCTCCAGAGGTTATAACCAAGAGAATGTCATTTCATGCTGCCAAGAAATAATAAGACACAGCTAATCAATAAGCATAATGCCTATTGCTGACTAGAGCCCTGAACAGAACTGCTCAATCAGCTGTGCCTGTAGGCTTTAATTTTTATTCACTGATTAGGAAGAGGTAGTTAGCCATATTAGTCTGAAGTCAGATAGAAGGCAGGGCAGGGGGCACCTTAAAGACTAAGGATTGTGGAAGTTACCTGCAAGGCTGGACTTCTATTTAATTAGCTAATGGAATGGGAGCCACATTAGCAGCAGCACCACGCATTGATACGACGTTCCTCCTTGACCTGAATGGGTCACCTCACTTGATATAGGCTTTCTCCCCCAAAGGTGTTGTCCCTCTTCAGGGCATAAGGACAGGAAAGATAGAGATTTCCCTTCTGGGTGGCTCTCCACAGTCTTCTAAATCAGCTGATACTGCATAAGATAGAATAATCGACTAGATGGAGAACTGCACTTGTTCATTAAGATAATTTCTGTGTTCCCTGATCCATCCAGTTCTTGGTCTTTCTGCCAGGAAGTCCCACAAGGATGTCAAGTGGAACGGTAGTTATACGACACAGAACCTAAATCTTAGCATTAAAGTGAATTAAGGCAATAACCTCTGAGTACTGGAAGAAAGGTCAACCTGAGTGGAGACAGTACTGGGAAGGTGTATGCACTGAACCGTGCTTTTAGCAAGAACAGAAATGGATGGATGAGCAAGCCCTTCAGGTCTTGCTAACATACCACCATTTTGTTTGGTAGGCTGTGCTTCGTGTAGGCCTGAAACTGGACCTGATGCCTTGGTCTTCATTTGTCAAAAGATACAATAAAAGAAATAATAAACACTGAAATGTATGAAAGCTCGGAGGTTGTCAAACACAAGAGGTAGAGGTGGGACTGAAAGGAGAAGTGCCATACAGAAGCAAACCACCATGAGGGTGGACTAAGGGTAAGACTAAGGACACCAAGTCAACTATCAAGTCCCACAACCAAGCAAGGGCTTCTGCGGGGGACTCAATTTACAGCATTTTTGGTTTCCAGGACACAGTAAGGTTTTGGAGGCCATGAAAATAAAGATGGGCAGATTTTTTTTTACCCGTAGGGTAGAGCACATAGACTTGATCCACCTTATTCAACCACAAGCTGTTTGTCTTTTTTATCAAGAAGCGACGTGGCAGATATATTTGTAGGGGAAACCGTTTGCTGTGACAGCACGGTGAGGTTTTTTCAAGGATAACAACCTGGTCCTGGCTTGTATTGCTGAGCCTGTACCAAATGAGATCCCCTCCTGAAACCCAACATTTGTTCTTCAGTTCTACTATCATGCCATGGGCTTGATGTTTGCCGGTTCCCTGGCAGCCTTATTTGATATCCAAGCTGGCAAGCATTTCTAGAGGGTTTTAGGGATCTGACTCTGCAAACAGATCAGTGCCTTGGTAAAGCTGCTGCTTGCTGTCTGGTGTTTTTTTGCCATCCTACACTTGTTTGGGTGATTTCATGAATCAAAAATGATGCCTTTTCTAATCTCACAGGGAGAAAAAACTATCGGAAACCTGGATGAATATTTGATCTAAGGCAGAATGAGAGAAAAATGTCCTCGGCTTACTAATAAGTTTCTTTGGGAAGTCAGGTTTTGTTCGCTCTGACCAAACTATGTGCCCTAGGACCTGCAAAAATCACAGCTGGAGAGTTAAGAGAAATCTGAACATTATAGAAAGGAAGGGGAAGGTCATAGTGACCTAAACCTCTCAGATTTGAATTAATGTCTTTGGAGTAAACCAGTTCTCTTTCAGTCTCACTTCAGTGTTCTCACAGGTACATTTGTGTAGAGCAATGCCATCCAGTGGTTACTCAGATTCATCACAAACCCCACGGCTTGTTCCTTAGGGGATGCTACAAGAGGCTTAAGTACTCCTGAAGCTGATTTCAGCTATTAGGTTCCAATATATTAAAGCCTGATGAAAGGCTCCAAGTTGCATCGCCTCCAGGTTGTTTGCTCATTTATATGTCAGACTGAGGTGTATTTTAAACTGACTCAGAAAAACAAAGCGTTAAATAGATGCATTGAGCTGTGGTTTACTTTTGAGGGAAAATCGTGTTTTACATGTAGATTCCCGATCCGGGGGTAGGTTCTGGATTTGGCACGTGAAGGAAGCGAGGTGTCACATGCTTCCTTGGTACAGACTCTCTGGTCATCTGATGACGTTTGTGGCACTGGCACTGGCAGAGGACAAGCAGGGCTTCTTTGTTGGGACGTTTCATTTGAGAACAGTGCACTGAGTAAAGCAACGTGCATGCTACTGAGGAACAGCCCAGCAGCTCAGTGGTAGCAAATGCTTATGAGAAAGGCTATATCTTTTGATGTTAAGTCTGACTCGATTCACCCCACCCTTTATCCACTCACGGCCTTCTCTTGAACAAAGGCTGCCGGTGGGTCGTAATGTGGGTGACCGTTCCCTGGTGATTATTGAGGCTTCTGGTTTGTGCCACCGGCAAGCCAGAAGTGGGGCTGATTGCAGCTGTCTAGACATGAAGGACTGTCATACAAGACTCTACATCTGAGCCCCTTTACAGTGCTGTATGAGTGTCAATCAAATTCTGGCCCATTTGCCATTTTTGCCTCCTAAGAGAAGGCAGTCAGATTTCTGCTAAAGCTGCCCCTCACCCACTGAGCTCGGCACATCTCTGTCTACGCTATAGGATATTTCAGCTATGTATATCATCATCGGGCTGTAGTACAAATTCCAATCAGCTGTGACAAAGCCCACTGGGTACTTCTGACAACAGGTGTCTCATTAAACATCTCTCAACCTCACAGGCATGCTCATTGACAAGAACCAAACTCACACTCAATCACAGCTTAATCACAGCCAAACTCTATTAACAAGTCATACTAATTACCAACTTCTAACAATTTCTCAGGTTCAGAGGCAAAATATCCGTCCTTTATAGATGAAAATGGGCTTGCAATGCTCTAGAGCTGGCCGTAATTAGGTCTTTTTTAAACCCAACGAAACTAAACTAAAAATCCAGGCACATCCTTTATGATGATGGGCCTTAAAGTACAGTTGTACAATGAGATGTTTTGTTTGTTTTAATTTTGTATCTGCTATGTTGCCCACAAGGGTCCAATTAGCTTGTTACAGATGCTTGTATCAGTTTTATCCTCTTGTCTTTTTTTTTTTTTTTTTAAGAGGGGTAACTTGTAGCACAGATTGCTGGCCTGCAGGCATCCAGAGATCAACAACCAGCTTTCTGTGATACCAACCCCCCTGTGAAACAGCCAGTCCTTATCCACAGAATTCGTAATGCACAGGGTAAAATGAACTGGGGGGGGGGAGGGGGAGGGGAGACGGAGATAAACTGGATTTGGGGTTATTGTGGAATAATTTGGTGTGTTCAAACATGGCCTGAAGGTGGCATTGATAAGAGCAAAGAGGCTAAGAATATCTAGGATGCTCATTTTGTTGCAAGTACAATGCAGGGTTTTAGTTTAATTGCCTGAATGGCTTGCCAGATGATAAGGAATAATTCTTTTGACTTCACTTTGGAAATATATGTGCTATTTGGGATTCATGTGTGTTTGGTGTGTGCGCAAGTCTATGTTAACCTGGATGTTTTTGCAATAGGGTGGTCAGCACCCCGTTGAAATGGAGCAACACTGTGCTTCTGAATTCACTTGTGTCATAAGTGACATGGCTGCAGAATGGTACATACAACTGACGCAGAGAGCGTGACTTGAACTGACAGCCAAAGGGTTTGCATGTCGCTAAGGCTTCATCTTGGCCTCACATATATGGTGGAGAGAAAAAAGACCCCCCAGTTGGCACCTCGGGCTCCTGCCCTGGTTGTCCTGCCTTGCAGTACTGAGCAAAACATTGGCAAGAATATAAATACGCTATCTCCAGTGATGCCGACTGTGTCACAGCCAAAATCTTGGGGCAACTGTACTGTTGCTGAGCAGGCCTAGACTTTAGTGGATTTACCCCCAGAATAGGGGACCTGTAGGCCTAATGTGGAGGTTGCATACCTGTGCCATAGCTATAAGACACTCTTGCCCCAGTCTCACTTCTCAGCAATGCTTCACTGCCACAAGCACCAGAGGAGCCAAGGCAGCAGGGAGATGGGCTGTTCATGCTTCCTATGTTCTGGGGTGGAGTAGCACAAACCTATTTACTCTCTGTTCCTGTGCCAGCCTCCCAGAGCCTGCTTCTTCCCTGGCTTGCACCACAGTAGATCAGGTGTGAAGTCTACCAGGAATAAGAGGAGGAAAATCAAGCCAGTAATGCATGAAGTAGGAAGCACAGAATGGTTTAGCTGTAAGGCAGACACAGAACCCAGCTGTGCCAGTGTCAATGACTATTGGGCCTATCTAAGAAAGGGAAAACTATGGCGTTAGCCACACCAGCATGGAACTGAGCCCATTGAAGAAAGCATGTGAAAAAAAGGCCTCGCCCTGCTTCTGCTCACATCAAAGGCAAAGACTCCTAGTGCTTTCACTGGAAATAGAACCGGGCCCCAAACTGTTTTCTACATACAAGTTAGGTCAACTCTCACAGACACATAAAAACTCCAGGCCTGGTGATACTGTTCTCCATAGTTCTGGGCCCAGCTGGGGCTCATATAGGAACAGGGTGACCACATGTCCTGTTTCAGCTGGAACAGTCCCGGATTTCAGAGGCTAGTCCCAGCCGGCTGCTGGGAATTATAATAGGTGTCCCAGAAATAAAGTGGCATGGGGCACAGTCTGGCCGGGAGTCAAAGAGACACTGAACACCTTGTAGGGCACACAGCCCCAACCGTCCTGGTGGGGAGAAGCGTCCCAGATTTCTGGGACTTCCTTATGGTCAGCCTATATGGTGTTACGCAGATTGCCAATTGCTCAAAGCATGAGCAAGACTTTATGAGGAAGGATGAGGCAAGATACTGCTTTTATTGATTAAGTGCTTAATACAACCCCCTCCCCGCATTCATACACTAATTTCTGTTCTGCGCTGGTATATGTTACCAGTCTTATCAGTGCTCAGATCAACTTCGTGGCCAGCTAAGTTGATCATGAGTAGGAGCCGGGGTTCAGCCAGTCCATCTCGTCAGATGAATTGATGCTCCAGGATGACATGCAGAATAAAACCCAAAATCGATACATCTCGCCCCATCTTTTATAGCCTTGTCAATTCACCCAGTCCTCTGGGCTTCTGCTGTGTTATCAGTGTTCTTCCTTGAAGGTAGATTGCCATTGTTCTCTCACTGTTATGGGGCAGATTCTTCTTGTTTTGGTCTTTTATCTGTCTGCATTCTTCAGCCAGTCGCCAGCTGATGTTTTCCTTTTCCACAGACAGCCTCACCCATTCTCTCACACATACAGCATACACAAGCTGAGCACTTATGTCAAGCTACAGAGCAATACCAAATGGAGTTTCTTGAGGCAATGCAAAACTCAAGAAAATACTTAAGTTTAAAAGCAATAGGCAAAAAGTCTATTTGTTTAACAATAGGAACCTTTAGAATGTCACAGATTTCAGAATGAAGATGAAAAGAAAAAGCCTCAGCAGGGGGGAATGCATCTTCTCACTGAAAATTCAGGTATATACAAGGAGCATAATCTATGGGCAGGGTGATGCTAACTGATAGGAAATTCAGAGTGCAGAGCAGGGAAACATCCTGCCAGTGGCACCTATGGCTATGCCCATTTTAGGATCCATTGTAGCCTCTTGCCTTTCTTGGTTCAGCTGTACTGGTGCCACCAGTGCTGTAATCTCTGGTGTAACCTGGGCACAAGGATATTTGCAGCTATGACTAGACCTGTTCAGAGCAGCCAGACTACCACTGAAAAGAGATATGAGTTGTCTTAGTCTGGCTGAGGCTTATTGGACTGTGGCCCAGGTACTAAGGAAGTGGTGGAATCATCCCTGCTTTACTTGTTTCCAGTTGGACTTGGCAGAAGTATTAAGGGAATGACCCTTACCAATAGACAGATGAATTACGAAAGAGTTTCCACCTCTGGCATCTAGGAGCAGGGTAAAATCTTTACAGATTAATAGGCTTAGGAGTGGCACGGCTCAGCCCAGAGAAATTTATTTATGGATAGTCATGTTTATTGCAGAGGTGCTGAGGCTCAATCAAAATTGATGCCCTGGTGTGCAAGGTGCTGTACAAATGCAGATGATCTAACGAACAAACACTCACGATCTAAATGGACAAATCAGGTAGAGTCTGGGGGAACGAGTACTCGAGGAATGGCAAAAGGGCAGCAAGTGTCGCGTCGTTTGCACAGTTTATTTTGGGTGGATGGGGAGGAAGTGAGCTTTATGGAAGCTCTGCCATCATCCTGGGCAGTTCTATATAAAGCAGGCCTATCTCTAATTTTTATTCTGTAAAACCAGGGGATATTGGTGTAACCAGATTTCATGCCTGTTCATTCTAAGCACTCACCCTAGGTGCCACCACACTATTACGTCATCATAATATGACTATGAAATGTGTCATCGGGGAAAACAGGAAACTATGACCAGTCTTGGGCTCTTTCCCCTCCATGGGAGGCTGCTCCGGACTAGAACAACGAAGACATCTTCCTCGATTCTGCCAGCTGAAATCTGGGGGAACGGGCTGGCAGGCGGAGAGCCAGGCCCTGCAGATTTGCTTTATCTTCCACGTGCTTTCAGTCTACCCTAAACCAGAGAAGATGAGAAACCTGCTGCTGTGCAGATTACCATGCGGACAACATGCTTTTAGGCAAAGACCAGCGACCGCCCTCTCGACTCCTAAGCTTTTTGTTGGCATGGGGAACATTTTTTCCCTTTGTAGGTTTTTATTGCACCTCAAGTTTTTTCTTTAAAAATATAAATCAAGCATTACTGGGTTGCGGAGCTGCCCCGCCTGATCAACATACAAAATTCAGCACTGTACTCCTTCACCATGGAAATCTGTCAGGTAAATAGAAATCACCTTATAAAAGCCCCTAAACAGCCCTGTTTTATATTTTAATTGAGGAACAGAACATTTTAAGTACTTTTATTGGGTGGCGCCTGCTGAATGACAGATGTCTGTGGCGGAGTAATGCTGTGCATGCTTTCATAAAACAGGGCAATTCCTTGCTTAAAACATTTACAATTAAAGCCTTGGTTGAATAACAATGAGTGCTGCGCATGTCATTTGCTTCTGCACTTGTCCGGACACCTGAATCGGGCTGCGATCGTTTGGTGGGTTGGGGACGAGGCGTGGGCTGCTTTGCTCAATGCCCGTGGGCACAGCTGGAAATCTGCCTTTGATTTTTCACTAAGATGGAGATAAGGTGCCATGAGACTAAGCTGTGAGAGTTGCTAACACCCCCCTTTCAGCTGGGAAGCTGTGGGTTTTTTAGCTACGCGTTAGTGCAGCTTTCAGTTTGCTAAAAGCCAGAGGTTTTAATGCGACTGCTTAGCACCTGATAATGGCTCTCAGTTATACTTTTGGTCTATTTGTATTAATCCGTTTACATTCATGGCCCTTGTCACTCCAACATTTGGGTACCTCACCTACATACTACGGGGACTTTTTTTTACCCTCTTTCATTTTCCCTGAGCCTGAGGAAGGGTGTGTGAGCCTGAAAGCTTGCAGAAAAAGATGGGTTTCTTTTGCGATTTTTTTAGTTGCTCTAATAAAAGGTATCATCTCTCAACCAAGAGCTGTTTGCATTTCACGTACATTAATGAATTTATCGTCACAACATCCCTCCCATATGAAGCAGCAAAGTATTATCATCTCTCTGGAGCTGCAGTGCAGAGAGAGATCAAGTGGCTTGCCTCCTTTGGCCCTGAAAAAAGCACCTATAGTCCAGTGCTGTCCCATCATGAACAACACGAGTACCTATAACCTCCAGTCACCAGATCATGTATGTAAGTTGGCATGGGGGACATATTGATATCTCTTCAAAGATAAAGAGAGGGAGGGAAATAAAGAGCCTCATGGTACAACGTGTAAAACTTCCATGGAAGTGAATACGGAGCAAGAAGTTCAAGCTTTGGCCCTAATCAGGAAATGAGGCATACATTAAAACAATGCCCAGATAAATGCTTGTGGCAACGGAAGAAACCAAACCAAATCCTAAGAGAGAGAACCTGTGGCTTGGAAAAAAGAAACTCCCATTACTCGGTGGAGTCAAAGCTGAAGGTTAGGCATATTCGAATCAGGGAGGAGCAGAGGGCAGCATGTGTCATAGGAAAATCGCTGCGGGTCCACTCCAGGGTGAAGCAGGTGTAAATCAATGCAAAATCAAATGAGCCTGAACAAGACAGCACACATCCCAGCCGAGATGAGAACGCACCAAACGTTTACCAGCACGATGGAACTTATTCTCGGTGGGCAGGACGGAGCAAATCCTGTCCGGGCTAGCAAGGATTCCTGAGCGAGGAAGAAAGGAGCGGAGACAGAATGGAAACAAGAAATAACTGGAAAATAAGAAGCAGTTAAGGAGTTAGTGAGAAGACGAATGGTTAAACTGAAGGGAATGACACGGGAGATGTGCCACCTGCCTACCCTGACACAGAAAGGAGTCAGACACTAACAATAATTAACACATCTACCACCGAAAACTCTCAGGGCAGTTCTGGCTGGCTATCGCAGTTTCTGCTTTGTGCCTTATTCTGTTCTCCAGTCCTGCTGCAGACTATTCAGCAGCTGCCTTGGTCCGGCTCGGAGGCTGCATTTCTGTGATGGGCAAAGTGGAGTGAATCTGAAGCTAGCAGCAAGGCAAAAGGAAGGAGAATATAAGAGACTTTTACTCCTGCCTAAGAGGTTGCTATTAATGCCATTTGTTTGGGCTGTGGCATTTTTTCATGGGCCTGAACTTTTTCATGTTAAAAACAAACAATTTTTATTTTAATGAAATTAAAAGGGAGAGAAAAATCACTGGGATGAGAGGAAAACTTCCACATTCATTGGATGCATATCAGGACAGCTACCCATCTTGTTGGGGGAGGGCTTGAATCCCTTGGTTAGACGCCAACACCTTCTGTGGTCTCATTCCCAACTACTCCAGATTTGTGAATGCAATCTGTAGCAGCTGGGAAGAAGGGCCCCACCTAACTGTATGGCATAAAACCAGACTTGGTTTATTTGTGGTTATTAATTAGTATAAATTACTTGCAGAGTGGCATAGCTACGCAGGCCTTTTTACAAAATCGTGGAAAACTGAGTTTACAAACCAAAGAAGCCTGAAGTTCAAATTCATCCAGGGTGTAAATCTTATGAATTCACCATTACGTGGCCGGGAGAGGTGCCCTGAAGAAGTTACCAATAGATTGATCCACGAATGCTTTAACACCCGAGCAAGTGGAAACTTCACATTTGCAGGTCTGAGCCCCAAGCTAAGTCAGGAGATGAAAAAGCAAGGTAAAACTGATGTGAACGTGTGCTCAGGGCAAGAAATGTTGAGGCTTAGGATTTACCCCTCTTCTTGCAAATGTATTCATTGGCATTACGTGAATCATTAATGAACAAGCGCTGCTGCATATGTGGTACATATGTTCAACCTCCTGGAAGAAATCAGATTCGTGGAAGGGCGCGAAGGCCTGGAACCAGGAAGGAAGCACAAAGAAGACCGTCTAAGCCTGTGTGCTCAAGCCCCGTTGACCGCAATGAAGTGCAGATCTCAGCTCCTACACGTTATTTTGAGTTGCCCGAGTCAAGAGAGGCTCATGCATTTCTGCAGAACGCAAGCCCGCGGGCCCTGTGGAATAACCAACTACGTCTGTTATGACAGCAGTCAAGCCTTCAGGGAGAACAAGGAAAGGCGGAGTGATTTGGAGAGAGATCAGAGTGTCTCTGGATGGCGAGGGACTTCTGTTTCTCTGAGAAATTGCTTCCGAGAGACAGCTAAAAAGGTGTCAGGTCCCAATCCTGGCAACACTTTCAGCGGCGCGCTAACATTAATGGGCCCTCTTACACTAGTAAGTGCTCTGTCTGGCTGAAAGTCTTTGCAGGGGCGGGCTCCTAAACTACATGACCACTGACTTCCTGTGCAGCAGAACCAGGGCGATGGAGACATGCAGAGGCAGCCACACAGTGTGTGATGTGGGCCTGCTTTTGTTGGCCGGCTGCTGCCAAAGCAGCATTTCAGGGTAATAACGTTCTACTTTTACGTGACAAATCGAGCTGTCTAAATTGTCAAGCTACTCCAACGTGCGCTTCTCGAGCGCAAGGAAACCATGCTGACATTGTTCCTAGGCAGCTGGGGCGAAGGAACCTGCTCGTTTCTCCAGCTGGCAAGAAAGTGAACACCAGCACCCTCTCTCTGTCCCCAAAAGGAAATAAAATTTTCCAGCTGGTTATAACAGAGGCTTTCAAAACGGCGGAATAAAAATAAGGTGCAGCATTTTCAGTGTTAATTGACGGTTTTCCTCATTTATTTACACCACTGAGGCGGAGCTCCACAGGCTGCAGCAGAGTTGCCTCTGGCATGACCTGGCTTGGATAACAGGAGAAGCCAGCTCCTGGGGCTGCCCTTTGGAAGACTGCTATTTGGTCAGTTTTATCCTGATCTTCCTTGATTGCGTCTTTTGGAAATGATACTGTCCATGGTATGGAAAAGGAGAACAGACCCCTGCATGAAAACAAAAGACCCCACAGTGCTGTTTCTAACCAGGAGTATAGAAAATGCATGGCCCAGTTCTGTGTTGCATAGGTGGGGGGATTTCTACTGATCTGGAGGGTTTTTTTTTGCAGACCTCTTCTTGTCATTGCTAAATGGGGGTGGATTAAGTTCTTCTACATACTAGATATAACAGTAATAGTATTAACAACGTTAATAAAACCACTGTTGATGCCAGCATCCATTTACAGCATGCTTTTCAACCCTAAGCATTGCTCTCTGTACATTGCTGAACTCCATGCAGCGTGAGGAGTCCTTTCACTGGGCCATAAAGCAAAGCCCGTTTCCCTGCTCTGAAGAGGCCAGGATCTGAGCCTGATCACATGAGTAGTCCTGCTGCTTCTGCGAGGAACAATCACATTTGTTTGCAACAATGTGTGCCCAGGCTTGATTCAAAGCCAGCAGAAGTCAATAGGAGTCTTTTAAGTCCTTTCGTAGATGAGCCTATGAACTTCACGTCATAAATCTGGATACAAAAAATCATGGACTCAATATAGACACTGGATTTATGGCACATTATAACCTGCCTGCCATCTGATCACCCCAGACCTACATTTTGCATATTGGCTTCTATTCTACCCGGGATAGCGCACAATTCAGCAGACTCTCGCTGTGCCTGAAGAAGGGTGTTTGTGACCAAAAACTTTCAAAGAACAATTTTTCCAACTATTTAGCTGGTTTTGTAAATGATAATCACATCTACCCAAAGAACCTTGTCTGCCTTAGACCAACACAGCTACAACCAACAATCCTTAAGCAAGGTTATATATTTACCTTTCACCTGGTGTGGTGTCCCAACTGCTCTAGTCTCTTCCTCCACCCCCTCTTCCTCTCCCCTCTTCTGTCCAGGTTAGTGGAGCATGGTCATCACTGCAGTGTCTCAACAAAAGGCAAGAAGCTGCTGCATCCTCTAGTAGGCTCCAATTATCATCCTTTTGATTTGTGTTGCAGACACAACTTGGCCAAATATCTATCTGAGCCAAATCCAAATCCCTCCTTGTGCATTCTGGTGGAGTGATATGGGGATGAGTCTGGGCCTGTATAACCCTTGCATTCCTTGGTTACTCCATTAACTCCATTGGAATTCCAGAAGGAAGGATTTGGCCCTGTATATTCCACACAAAGCAACGGGATCTGGACAAATGTCTGCTATTTTTGGGCGGGAGGGAGGGGCAGGGAAGAAGTGGGAGCGTGTGACCAATGACCTTAATTAGGGGGAGATAAAAATGTTGAAACATGATGCCTAAGGAAACCAATGCAGGCCCCTATTGTCGAGTGTTTCCACATGGATGGCATTGAGAAGAGGTCAAGTGCTTTCTATATACTTTAAGTAAACAGCAGATTGTGAGTTCACAGTCTGGACCAGATTTCAGCAGCCTCTGTGTCCTGCAAGATCATAATTGAGTCTTATGGACTTAAGAATTGATACCCACCCACCTAATTATTTGAGATTTGCCAGGAAATGGAGGGGAGATTAAGAGTTATAAAGTCTTCTTACTCAGCTAGCCATGCGTCATATCCAGTTAACCTTATCCTGGAACTGTCTTTGATTTCCATTGTAATGCACCAGCAATCATGTAATCTGTCAAGATTGGCACTGCTGGTGGTTTTGTAAGGGTTTGCATCCTAACGGTAACGCGAGAGTCAGTGTTTCCCGCAAACCTGCGTGTGATAAATGAAAAAGACAGAGGGCTTGTCAGTTTCATGTTCCTGAAACGAACATGGCATCTTTACGTGTTTGTTTGAAGCACATAAAGCCAAGCTAAAATAGTACATGTAAAACTGCCCCCCTTCCTCTTTGCAACGAAATGTTCTGAGGCCTGGTAAGAATGACTGAGACTCCAACGCACCAATCACATACATTTTTATACCTGGTATTTAGGATGAAGAAACGCCCTGGATTACCAAATTAAAGATGCATTACCGCTTTTAATGAAACCAGACAGCAACGCTTCCCTTCGATGACTCCCATTTCATGGGAAATCACTTCATTTGGGGGAAGTTGCCAAGGAGAAGGAGAAAAGGTGCGGTTGCGCATCTATGAAACTATGAATGCCTGTACGCCTCCCTCTCATGAAAAGATTTCTAGTGGTGGAAATTGCTGAGACTTTTCTACTGCTAGAAATGAATGCCTGTTCATAGCTACATAGTATAATCATTAGAGGATCCCTGGTGAAGTCCTTGAGAAAGAGTGTGAACATTAATATCCTTCTTTCACTGACAGGGAAACTGAAGCAGAAAACTGTTGTCCAAATTCACCCATGGCAGTAGTGGGACTGGTAGCAGAAATCAGTCTCTTTCATTATCTATCTAGTTATCTACACTCCCATGGCATTGCATGAGAAGGGAGAGGACTCCTAAAGGCCAAATCTATTGATATTCCACATGAACCCAGAAGACTGGAAAGTTTTCATTGGTTCAATGTGCCTGTCATCAAGCCCTAAAATAAATGGGACCTTCATTTTTTAGGCAGGAATTGTCAAACAGGCCCCAGTGAGTTTCAGGAACAGGACACCTTAACTCCTAAGATGCCCTCCAAAATAAGGCCTTAAATCTCCATCCCAACATCTGAAGCAGGTATTTCCCCTTTCCATGTTTGCATCGAGTTGTGAAAAGGGGTGGGGGAAGGGGTGGGGAACCTAGCTGATCAGCACACAGATCCTTTCTGATTCAAAGGAGAATGCAAAGGCACATGCCATTAAATATTACTGATAAGCCTAAATTGCAATGGATTATAGTAACCATCTCCTATGACTATGATCATACTTGGGGGAAAAAGAAAGACATGGCATCTTAATCTTACTGATTTAGGATTTTATAAAGCATGCAGCTAAATCGCTAGATCTCAAAATGGTGTGTGCATGAATATTTTGTGTGCATGGGATCCATATCTATCTAGATCTGCATCTATAAACCACACCTATGTACGTATTTTGCAAAAAAAAAAGAGGCCTGCAGTTCTGTCACATGTGACCAGCCCCAATTATGGCCCCTTCTGGATGACATCAGTATGCGATAGAGGCTCTCACTTTTTTTTTCTTGCCACAGGCAAATGAATACATTATCCAGCAGTGAGGTGTGGGGCAAATGGATGTGTAACTCTGGGGTGATTTGGATTCCACGCTCGCGCGGGGGTGTGAGCCAGCCTCAGAAGTCATTTTCACTGCTGCTGACATGAGGCATCCCTCAGAGACCTGTCTATCAAATTGCAACATGCTATGCAGAAAAATTAGATTACTCATGATCCAATCAAGGACGGGGGGAGAAACAACAATAAAGAACAAAAATCCTGTAAAAATTAGAACTTAGATCCATGTAACAAAGAGCAAGCCAGAATCACTGGAAAGGGTCTGTAGACTTTTATATATAAATGAATATTTTTCCCCTTTGTGACCTCATTTCAGATGGGAACTGCTGAAAGGATCATATTGATTCCGATGCCAGGGTAGGTAAAGTTGCAGTTTCATCCAGATTGTCATAAAATAACATTCGAAAACATTCATTCTGATCCTAGCTCCCACTCTTTCAAAGTCAGTGGCAAAAACCTCATGAGCTTCAACGGAAGCAGGATCCGGCTCTGTATTTTGGTGAATTGCAAATGGGTTGTTCATGTGTCAGGCTGGTAACCAGGCAAAGGTCAGTGTGCTTGGTTCAAAGAATGCAGCCTGAGACGCAGGGCATTTCGCTCGCTGTATTTGCAGAGTTCCTCGGGTCTAGAAAAGCGTTAAAGTGGTTTAATACAAAATCCATAAAACAAACATTACGCCGCTACAGGCGAACCCTTGCCCAATAAAATCTATTTCTTTGGGGCGGAAAAAAATACAAAGTAGTAAAACATACTTTGCAGAGAAAAGAGAAGGCAATGTGAGGTTTAGCAAAATCCCATAAATCAGAATGTTGAACAGCGCTAGGAAGGTTTAAGCGAAATCTGCAGGAGAAAAAAACCACACGAGGTGCACACGCATGCACAGGCGCATGCACACACAGAAAACCCTGGGTTGGAAATAGATCTGGACAAGTGCCGGGGTTAGAGCATTTCAGACAGTGCTGCAGGGCTGGTTTTACAATATCAGATAATGGACCCGTTTGGAGTTTTCCTCTCTAGTAATAACATGCCTGCATCAAGGCTTCTGCTGGATTTGCTCCTTGAGATGATCCTCGGAAATATTCTGGAAGGCTAATTTAGATTTTTAACCCCGTTCTACCTGAGTTGTTTTATAGCTATCCTACTCCCAGCTGCAAATGCGATCTGACCCCTTCTTGTCATTAATTCATAAAAAAGAAAAAAAAAAGGTCACAGCATATTGGCTTGGTTCATAAATGCTCATCAGGAAGCAGTTCCAAACATTCCCCACGGGGTTTACTTTCCTCTCCTAATTCTTGAGTTTCTCTATTTGTAATGTTCCTTCTTCCATCTGCCCCAGGGATACCTTTTTGGTATCCATCCAACCCCCCAAAAATGAAAGTCGTGCAGATGTATGTGGTTTCACTGAAGTCAATGGGACTACTGACCTGAGCAAACAATAGGCATGTGTGGGAAGGGGCTTGGGGCATGTCACAGATTGCTTAGAAGTATGTTCTTAATAGGCCTAGTCACGACAGTTAAAACATCAATTCCTCCCCCCTCCCACCCC
>NW_017728911.1:33697084-33753777 GCF_001723895.1 Crocodylus porosus | reverse complement strand
CTTGCTTTAATTTTAGAACTGTTCAGACTTTTGGATGCTTAATAAAAAGATGGTGACACAATGGTGACACAACAAATGGAACAGCACAGAATTAAAAGCAACTCTGGATATATTTTTTTTTCACCAGTAACAAATGCAGTCAAATGTTTCCCTTTAAATAAATTCTGTCTAAAAGCTTTGGCTGCTGCTCATCAGTCTTTTTAAATGCCAGCATTTATGATGCACCTGAACTCTGCCCTTGGTAACAGCAATGCAAAAGTAGAGCCGTTGTGTTAGCATCCAGTGAGTTGTAAGAATGAGTTGACAAAGATTAGAGTGAGCTTACAATGGATTTTAATTGCACGTTGGGAGAATTTTTGTATTTCTTGTGTTTGAAGTTAGGCTGCGGAAGGGGACTCTGCAAGGATGAAACCAATAACTTTGCCTGACTACAAAAAACATTTTTAAAGCCCAGTAAGGATTCCATTTCCTTGAGCCACCTGTCACTTAAAATACATCTAATCAGTCACAGATGCTAGAGACCAACCTGCTAACCCTGTGGCTTTAAGAGAAAATATTTCACTTTGTAAACTCATTCTTAGGTATTTCCTTAATTTTTCCTAAACTAAACTTTCATCCCTTATTTTCCACTTAAACTTAATGAGTTAAATCAACTCTGACATTTCTCCTCCCTGCCCGTACATTTTTACTTCGGTCCTTCCCCACCTGCTCCTTAGAAAGCTAGAAGACTGCAGCTTGTGTTTAAAAGCATAAAAAAATATCATTTTTTCACTCCTTGTATGCTCTGGTCTCCACCACGAGGGCTCACTATTAAATTCAAGGATGAGAAATTGCAATTGTTCATCCCAGAGTGCAAAAATCTCCTGTTGTCTTTTTCAAATTTTATCTCAAAGATAAAGCCAGCTTGAATAATTTGGTTTTCCTCAGACACCCTCTAAGATTTTTTAGCCCTTTTTTGGGGGCCTTGGAGTAGACACTAGGGTACATTCTCTGCTGGTGTAAATGTACCGAAGTCAATAGAGGAGCAAAGCATTCGGCTCAGGGGGGCATAGATGGGTGTTTGCAGACCACTGCTTACAATGTCTGAAAATGGCATATAAGGAAAAATTAATCTACGGCCAGATTATCAACAGGGTCAGATTTTTGCTAAGGGATTAGGATTTTCATAAATACTCAGCACCTGGCAGCAGCGACTACAACACGTGCAGCCAAACCCGGAAACAGTGTCCTAATGTCTCAGGAGAGTCCAGCCACTATGGCAACAGTGTTAAAGAAGCCCTTAATCGTGGGTGCTGAATAACTGATTGTCTGGCCTAAGAGGACTTCAAAAACTGAACAACTTGACCGAATACGACTCATTGCTGTAAAAATCACTGCGCTTGGGGAGAATAGTTGCTATCTATTCTGATGACATGCATGATGCACCTATTGATACCCAAGGCAGTCCACAAAAAAACAGCTAAGACAATGTGCAACCCTAGGAATCTGCTAGATTTAATAGCAGCATTTATTTTTAAATAACGCCTTTCCCAAAGAAATAAAAGGTCTGTGCAAATAATTTCACTGACTTGAGTGGGGATAGAATCAGAGACTTTATGCAAAATGCTTTTAAGGACTGCTAAGATGTATAGGTGGCAAGGCAGAAATCCGATGTTGCTGAGCTGGAGTAAAATGGATTTGATTTCTTTTTGTAACGGGTATTATTTTTCCTTAGTTTGTGAAGACAGACTGGGAGTGAGAGTTACAATGGGGGTAGGAAAAGGACTGGATTTTATTAGTCTTCCATCATCTTTAAGAGATCCCCAAACAGATCAGGTTTCAGTTTCTCCCTCCACTCTTGTGTCAACCTTTGGTTCTGTTTTTGCTGGAGGATAAATTTCATTAGATTAATAAGCAGCACAAGTGGTTCCAATTGTTGAAGAACCACTATGAGCTGTCAGAAGTGATCAGACCAGAGTTTCCAAACTTTCCATGATCGCAGCCTCTTCTTTTAGTGCCTCAGTTCAGCACTTTTTTGGGTGTACTTCACATTTTGCCAACCACATTAATAATAATAAAATGTATGTATATGTTTCTGAGAGTCTAGGTTACCTTCAGGAATGTTATTCGCTGATCATGCCAGTACATAAAGGTTTTTTCACCCCCCCCCCCCCCAAAATGCTTGGGGAAATGTGACACTAATGGGAAATAAGGTTCGGGAGGAGGGGAGGCAATGTTTGATATGCTGGGTGAAGGGCTAGACTAGATCCAATAGTGAAACTATGCGTCTGCAGAACAGTATATGGAGACCCACGCTTCAAACATGGACACCTCAGGCATCCAAATTTTCAGGTGACTAAAGCCATTGCCTTCGTGTATCATCATTAATGTTAGAGAGCAGCCAGAACCAAAAGCCTACATCACAGCACTCCCAGATTTTATTTGGATTGGCACACTAGACTGATTTAATGCTTATTAGCAACAATGCACAGTGGAGAGACAACATATTTCACCCAAAGGAAGAACTTCACTTAATAAAGTCATATAACCTTCTCTGTCCGGTTTGTGAGTGTTGTAATACATGCTTTACAGAATGACAAACCGAGACGCGGAAAGATTTAATCTACCTAAAGGCACAAAGCGAGCCAGTCCAAGAGTGATGAATATGGTTTCCAGGCCTGTGCTCTAAAGACTAGCCAAAATCCCCACTTCAAGCTAACAGAAATGCCATGAAAGTCGTGCGTGTGCTTGGACTGGTGACAGTCAAAGACCAACACGCCATCAGGGCTTGGGAGTCCTGTTCTTGGCGGACCGTGGGGCAGTGTTTGTGCCCCTGGCAGCCTCTTGCTTGTAAGCAGATGGTTGCACTTGTGCACGGACCTACTCACATCATCTGGGCTTTTTGCGGGAGCAGCTGTCTGCCCTCGCACAGGAAATTGCAGGTTTGGGGCCACAGCCTGTAATTCCATCTACCTTTGCGGGGCGGACAGTCAGAGGTGTTGCAGTGCAGCTGGTGGCAGCAGCAGCTGGATGAGTGAGCAAACTGGACCCTTGCCCACTGCCTTGGTGGATTCATAAATTTACCATGAAATCTACTGAAAATCCATACTTTCCACTGACAGATCCCCCACTACCCTGGGAGGAACTGAGCAGCGTTTAGTTTTTAAATTAGATTCACCTGAGAGTAGTCAGTGAAATGTCATCCAGGAGATGGAACAGGGGGAAAAAAAGAAAGGGAGGGGGATGAGGGGATGTAAAAGGAAATCTTTGTAGCTAGGACTACCTGACTCTTCCACAGTAGGAGACACATGAATATCATTTCATGTCATGGAGATGTAGTTAAAATGCAGACTGCATGCCCGTGTTCTCAGAATTTGAGAGGTGTGGTTTGCGCATGTGGACAAGCCATCGTTTCTGCCTTTGATCTATCACTTGATGTCGAGAGAGGCTTTTATGTGCTATTCCCATATCATGGATAATTTAGTCTGTGCCATTATGAAAAAGTATTACACTTTTTGGGTACATATGCTTCAATTATTCTTGAAAGTACGTGAAAATATTTTATGGCGTTCACATGCTCTTTCAGCAACAAAAAAATCAAGACAAAAAAAAATCCCATAGATTTTTGTTCACCAAAACATACCCTTGGGGGTTTTTTTTCCCCCTCTGAGGAAAATGTAAATGTGTTTTAAAAGAAAACCCCAAACATAAATGTATTGAAGAACAGTACTTACTAATTCCTTTGATTGCAAAATCTGAAAGAAAAGTTGGGGGACTAGTTTGCTATTATTATTGGCACTGGTTCCCTTCCCTTCACATCTAAGAGCTGTGTTTTTAGTTTGGACAGATTTATTTATTTTTCTTAATAAAACTATCTTAAAATAATCAGCAAGATTTCCATAGGTGAAAGCAGAGCTGAACTTGTAGGGAAAATATGCCATTACTATTTTCACACAGGCTTGACCAATTACATGTACCCTCTTTGGGTGCAAAAGGGTTAAGATGTGTGTTAGCACTATGAGTTGCAAGGAAAAGCAATCACATACAGGTTTCTGTTCTTGACCTAGAAGCTACAAACCAGGAAAGGAAGAAAGGCCCCTGAGACCAAAGGCGATTAGGAGTAAATGCACAGAGGTCCCTTGTCTAAGTGAGGCAAGAGAGATGAGTGAGCGTGATATCTGAGGAACTCTGGATGCTGTATATCCATCTCTGGATTGTATCGTAAAAATATATACTCTTCCATAATCATGTCCCAAGGAGAAACTGTGCTTGTTCCTTCTGGGGGAGAGATGATTAGAGTACCATGAGGGCATGTTTTCAAACATGCCAGCCCCAACATGATGGGAGAGCAAAGTGTTGGGAAAAACCACCCCGAATGTATCCAGGTGATCAGAGACACTTGGACAAATGGACAGGACTAGAGGTCCCCCGTCTCTCAACATGATCAGTTTGTATAAAGCAAAATAACGCCCCCACCAAGAGTACTGATCTGAACTCAGGTCTGGGTGAGAGGAAGACTGGCACATTAATGTGGGGGCTGACATTGTCTGTGATCAAGTCAATGACCCTCTCTGCCTCAGTTTCTCCTTTTCTAAAATGAAAGTAATAATTAGATACATCAACATCAGAGACTTGCAAGGTATTTGATTAAAGAAATCATCTTTGTTCATTGGCTCTTCCTCTGTGCCAGCTTTTGTCCAGCTGCAGGACACCAGGAACACCCAGGGAAGCTCAGAAAGCATCTGTCCTTCATGTCAACTGACCTCATTACACCTAGACCTGTTCCGGGCACACCGGGGCACTAAGGGGTGATCCTCGCCACCCCTGCTCAGCTGCTACCTAACCATGGGGGCATCTAACTGTTGTAAGTGCCTCCATTTTCTATATTAACCTTTGATTCCACATTAAGGCAATCATCACCTAAGCCCCAATATCAGGGAGCAGCTAGGCACTTTGCACCCTTAGCTGCAGCCATGTCCATAAATGAGATATTCCTTTCCCTTCATTGTTTGTGGGGCTTATTCTGGTAGGCATGCCCTGAGCACACTTAACACATCAGGGCCATGCACAAAGAAAGAGCAGCAGGGCCATGCATAAAGAAATGAGAATGAAAGGCATATAAAATACAGGGACAGACCTTGGAGCACAGGGGTCCCACCTATGGGATAAGCACCCTAACCACTAAGGGAGAGAGTTTGGCTCAGCTTTGTACTGTCTCTCTCGCTGTGATCAATCATAAATAGTTCCATGCAAAATTCAACAACTTCACCATGAGTCATGAGAAGAGCTAATGGCTTGGTGGTTAGGGGACTTCTGTTAGGTGGAAGATGTGAGTTTGCCTCCCTTCAGCTAAAGGCAGGCATTGTAGTTCCCCAAGACCCCCACAGCTTTTGTACCAGCCCCTCTCTCAGAGCTGTGTTTTGAAAGCACCAGCCTCTGCTTGGTTATGGAAGGAAAAGTCTTGGGATCTTTAGTCTCCAGAAGAGGGTTCAAGGCTGTGGATCCTGAGAGAGACACCTCTCAGTAGTAAAGGGTACAGTTCCCAAGTTGGGAAGGAGTGGAGTTTAATTCACAGCATCTCCCTATAGCCTCATTCAATGCACTGGTTTTTATAGATCCCACCCCGAGATGCCTATGCATGCTATAGGGAATGGAGACACTTCTGTGTTATTAGAGCCAGGAGCACTGCACCGCTGTATGTCATGGCACATAAATCCTGTGGGCTTTGCTAACTTCTAGCTTAACGATTCTGGGAAGAGAGACGGGTTCCTTTTTTTTTTTTTTTTTTTTGCACTTTCTGAATATAAATGGGTTTTCTTTTTAGTGAATGCTGAGCTGGTCATCTCCATGTATGATCCATGTTAGCCCAGTCACCTTTAACAACTGCTGCACCTTTGAGGGCAAGGTGCTGCGACCACTATCAGCTAATGACGCAAGCATTAGAAACCCAGACTGCCAGTAGTGAAAGTCTTGGGGTATCCCTGCAGGGCCTCCCTCCCAACGTTGGGATCACTGCCAACAAAATAAGTCCAATCTACTCACCCTTCCTAAGGCAGCCAGAGAGGAGGAGGTGTTTGTACACTATCTATTTTGCCAAGCTGTGTCTATGTATGGTGTGCCTGAGTGAGAAAGAGTAGGCGGAGATAATTTTGTCAACGCTGGACCAAGAGCCAGGAGGGAAAGTACAGACACCAGGGTGGCTTCCAAAATAAATGATGGCCCATTGGGGGAGGTTTGGTATGACTGCACATTCGAAGCATACAATACCTACAAGGTGTGCAGCATTCACCTGAAAACATGCGTGCTCATTCCTAAAAATCAGAAGGGCTTTGGTATCCGATGCAACATGTGAGCATATGGTGTTTCAAAGCTTAAAAACATGTGTCTTAGTTCAGTGCTCCGCACAGCTAATCGCTTTCCCACACAGTGTTTGTCCTGAGCTTCCAACAATACCAGGATTAGGCCTACTATCGTCCTAATGATATTGGACCAAGACTTTACTGTAGCCATCCAGGCAACTCATAAAAGATGAAAGCCAAGGAATGACATGATGCGCGGTGCTGTGAGTGAGTGGCCAGAGTTTCTTCTGCAGGCGTCTTGCTGGTTACATTTAAGGTCTTCAGCTGCTAAGTGGCACCTTGCTGAGTGATTGAACACTTGCAAGAATCTGTTCTATCTTTTATTTTAATGATTTCTTACAGAGCTCCCAGTTTCCAAGCCCTTAACTTTCAATGCTGCTCGTTGGATGTCAGACATCCTTCATCAGAAACACTGCCGCCTTCTAGAGTGATGGTGCAAAGGCTGCAGGATCTCTGGAAAGCTGCTTAGTGAATAGAAATGCGGTGTCCTCCTTGTAGGCGATGACACTTCTGTGGCTTTGAAAATGGAGGGTAGAAAAAGTGAATGCAATAGTCCAATGGTGTGAACTGACAGAGCCATACTGACTTCATTAACGTTACACTGAATGACACTGGAAGAAAATCTGGTTTGTGGTATTTTATTGACACCAAATAACCATGGCTGGATATTTCAGCTGCTTCTTCATATGGGACAGGACACGATTTGGGGGATGTGGTATAGAGTGGGTGGGTATTAGATGCAGAGAGACTTGCTACATTTAAAATCCTGAAATTACTTATGCAAATCGGATTGCTTTACATTAGCCATTCAACTTATCAGCTATTACCCGTCATATAAACAGAGGGAGGTTATCCACTCTCACTGTCGGGGCATACAACATTCCTAATTGTGAAATACCCAGCCATTTGATCATCTACCAAGAAATTTGACTTCTTGCCACTTGGTTTCAAGGGCCTTATACATCTGGCAGAGTTCAGAGGTATTAGTTCTAATTTGAACCACATTAATATTTTGTGCCGTTCTTGGATGGAAAAAAAATACCTTTCCAAAACCAAACCAAACCCCATGAAAACAGTTGACAACGTGAAAGTTTGAGCAGGCTAAACCAAAGTCAGAATAGGAGTAAAATTCTCCTGTGCTTAAGAATTCGCCCTTCCCCATATGACTGGAGTGAAGGCTGGTCATGGTAAGGATACAGAATAACTAGTAGATATTCCACTGAAGGCTAGGAAATTTATGTGCCAATTTTGGGGAAGATTTATTTTGATGAATTGTTCTATATCAATATGTAAAAATCTAATAAATATAATTCTCCCTGCAACAGGCTGCTCTGGTCTCAGTGCATCAGTGGACAGCTTTGGCAAAAAGTCAGGACATGCATTAAAAACACACTTTTTGCAAAGCCTAATAAATAAAAGCTCTGAAATATGGTTTCCTATGAAGAGAGGCATTTTAAATCATTTTGATAAAGAACCTAAATTAGGTCTTAAAAAGGCAGGGGGAGGAAGAGAAGCAAGATCCCTGTAACTAATTATGTATAGGTATTTTGAATATAAAAGGCCAAGGGAACTGGCTCTTATCTCCATTCTTTTTCTGATAAGAAAGAGCAAAGAAATTAAACCACCTACACATTCACAAGTTTTAGAAACAAGTGTGGTTTCCTTGAAGTTAATAGCATTAAAGTCAGGAAAAGTGACCTGATAACTAGGTGACCAAATATTTTCAGAATCTGGAAAATAATTGTTCAAAGAAAAACTTGTATCTACCACTAAAAATCACCAAAATAGACTGAGTGATAGATGTTCATATTCCCCCCTTAGCTGTTTAGAAATCATACCTGTCTGTGCTCAGTCTATCTCTAGCTCACAGAAGTGGGAAATGTACTGTTATTCATTAAAAAACAAGGGAAAATTTTCAAGAGTCTTTTGAAACATCAGTATGACTTTGGCATATTGGGCTGGAGCCCGAACAGGGGATTTAGGCATTTCACCCCTAAATCAATGGGAGTTTAAGTACCTAAGCCCCTTTTAGAATTTGGCCCTTCATTTACCCATAGGGGGTTAAAACTGTGCAGACGCAACATGTCTACAGCTAGCAGAAGTTGCCAATACACAGGAATAAATCACATTGCTCTACTAAGGTAATAGTCTCGAATCCGGTGTGGAAATCCTGGGGGAAGTATCAAGGGTAAAAGTTCCTTGGTGTACTTTACACTGCTGTTGTGCATCTACTTTTATCCCAGGGTAGCTATTTGTTCAATGCAAACAAGCTATTACCATTCCCCCACCTAGTGATGTTGTACCTTATTAGGACTCACTGCAGCTGCTACCTGCTCAGGACACTTGTGTAAACTGTATCAGTGGACAACACTGATGTAAGTTGTGTCAGGTGTCCAGGCTGGGCTTCTCAGAGGACTGTCATCTTTAGGCCACTTGGTACTTTTGAAGATGAGCTCTAGAGCAGAGCTGATACTTTGCCTAGGTAGAACAACATGCTGGGCATGTCTACACATGCATTAATCCACTGAGCATTAAGTTTAGTACCTTTACTTACTAAACAGTAGCGCCAGCACAGTAGCACCAGCACACAACGTGGAAGTGAGGCCATAGCACGGCTTTTGCCATGACACACGAATGCGCAGCAGAACTAGTCTACTGCACATTTAGTGTCTCATGTAGATGCGTCCACTGCCTTTGCCATAAAGGACTAGCAATCTTAGGGACTGATCCTGCCCTTCCAGGTCACAGTACCGGTTCTGGGAGCTGTGGATTCTCAACAGCTCTCAGCATCAAGTCAGGGGCAGGCAGTACCATTCGAACGCATAATGTGCTGCCAGGCCAGCATTAGAGAGGCCTGATTTTTTTTTTCCCTTGGGGAATGAGGGAGGAGGAACGGATGCTCAAAGGCCTTGCTGAAGAAGTGTGTATTGCATTGCGGAGGGATGTCTGCTATTTGAGTTGCAACTCTCAGGCTTCCTACTGAGGCTTCCCATTGAGCTATTCAACTCAGATTGCCATTCAGAATTTCTCTTCTGGTTTTGAAAATTCTCTGTGGAGTTTCTTCACTTTGTATCCCCTCCTGGCCTCTAAGAACAGCCTTCTCTCTGGTCTCCAGACGGGGGGAGTCTCTCATTCCCTTGTACTGCTCCATCAACTCACGTAGAGTTACTCCCCCTCTTTAACCCCGGCTATGACACCTCCCTTTTCATTTCACCTCGGGATTTTCTCCTCTTTGTGCAGTGTAATACAGAGGATATCACCACTGTGCTTGAGTATTCAGACAACTCCCAATACACCAACTTCTGTACGAAAGGAAGAAGATGTAGGCATTCAAATATCCGGAGGGAGGTGTCTATTTTAATATTCTGACAGATCAAGAATCTATATTCGAGACTCTTGAAGTTGTCCGAGACCTTGCACAGATCCCGTCGGTGCCAGAAAGAGGAAGCTGGAGTCCTTCTCTGAGGTCAGAAATTGCAAAATTCCAAATTCTGGCAGTCAAAATTTCAAAGGAGCGCAGAAATTTAGGTCCACAAATCACAAACGAGCCGCTAGATTTTCAAATGTGTTCAGCAGGGTGTGGGCCTTTTGAAATCTGGACACAAATGACAGTGGGAAATGGTGAGTAAACATGGTACTTTTTAGCTGTTGGAAATCTTACTTACATGATAGAACGAGAGAGGGTGAGAGAGAGAGAGCATGAGAAAACAACATCCATAGCCCACTGGCGTCAAGGGGAGTTTTCGCACTGATTTCAATGCAACCAATATTTTAGTTAGCTCATAAAAAGTAGTACTAGTTAGCTCACAGTAAGTAGAGCTAGACAGACAGTCAAAGACATAGTTGAATATAAACAGTTGGTAACAGTAAAGCTTAAAAAAGTTTGAAAAACCTCCGATGGTGTCACTAAAACTTAAGCTCAGACCGTCAACATTTTAAACTTAATAAGCCAAAACACCAGCCATAATGATTCCTTCATCCTATTCAGCATTAATATTCAGACAAATGCCAGGCGCTGTCACTTTCCATATTCAGGTAATCCACATTCGTTTGCATCTGTAACACGTAAGGAAAAGGATAGAGCGCTTCTGATGAACAAACTGTTTTTTCTTTTAAGATGACATGCAAAAAAGGAAGATAGAAAATAGGGTGCCTGAGTGCATCTGTCAGCAGAAAACCCCATCAAAATGCTTTTCTTTTAAATAAGCAAAAAGGATCTTATTATTTAAGGATCCATTCCTCTTCACTTCATTATCATTAAGTCATCAGTTCTTGGGTTATCTAATTACTTTGCTCTGAACTGGAAACTTCATTTTCATGCATTGAGGTGTGAGATGACTGGCTTGTCTGGCTTGGTAGTCTGTACTTCAGGAACAGCTGCAAAGAACCAGCTCAGGAAGACTGCAGAATAAGAGGAAATCCTCAGTGGAATTCAAGTGCTTTTCTTCTACCATAAACACACTTCCAGATTAAATTAAAGGAATTTCTTCTAACCCTGTTCACAGTTTTCAAATACTCTTCACAATAAGCTGCCTGCGATCTCCGTCATTCTAAGAAATGAATCATATTTCCCATGTCACATAACTGACTCTGCTGACTTAATTCATTGTGTATGGATTTTAAGACTCTGTTAACATTACATTTTTTTTTTGTTAAGCAATGAAAGCATCTCTTGCTGCAAACAGATTGTCCCTCGCATTATTCAATTTTACTTCTCTTGTCTTCTTTTGGAGTAATGTGTCATCTTAATCTGATCACACTTAAAAGACCTTCATTGCATTGTTCTACAATAAAGCACCATCTACATATATATCTTCTTACACTGAAATTATACCAAAGGTCATTTGGATCAAAGCAGAAACAACAAACCAAACAACAAACTAAAATAACCCAAAACCTAAACAACCCCTCTTTGCTTTGGTTTCAGAGTGGAATAATTTAAAATGAAGGGATTTAAAATTGCTTTTAAAAAAATATTTAAATCAGCTCAATGGTTTGAAAACGTAATTTGAAAAATGGTGTTCCTGAAATTTGAAATTAAAATATCTAATAAATGACAAATGTTGGTCTTTTCAATGACACCCCCCCCACCTTTGAATGCTACAAATTTGGTTTTGGCAAAAACCAAAATAATGAAAAGATCCAGTGCTTGAAACATATATAACTCTTCTCACATGGATAATCTCATTAACTTGGGTTTTCTCATGTGCTTGAGTGTTGACTATGTAGATGAGTGTTTCCACTATCAAGGATTACAGTTGCATTTTTAGTAAAGTCATTTTACTTAATAGCAGAAAATCCTTGTCATTTCAACACAAAATTGCTTCAGTTAGCTAAAAGCGATTTAGAGCTTTATTACTTAAAATTGTGAACTTAGTAGGTTCTCAAGGAACCCAGCGTTAGGTACCTACATAAAGGTTTGGAATTTAAGAGTGGAGCTTACTAGCTTAATTCTACTGCCTTTGAACTCTGGTGGGGAAATACAGCCTGCTGAAACACTGAAGTGTTTCCAATAAAATTTTAATGCAAATATCGTATTTATATATCAGTTTTGTTTTTGAGTTACGTTTTTGCACAGTAAAGATGTTCATAAAGCTTACATTGTTAAGTATAATTGAGCATTTTAGGTGTGAAACTCCTCAGAGGAGGACATTTCAAAGTAAAAACCCGAAATTGTAGCAATCAGGAAACTAATTAAAGAAACAACTAGAAAACATTCAGTTTTACAAATTTAAGGCTAGAAAATAGGAAGAGAGCAGTAGCAAAGCAGACAGTTTAATTTAAATGATGGATTTATATTAAAATATTCAAGAGTCAACTAACATGAAAATAACGTAAAAATGATTTGATCAATACTTTTTGGTTAAGAAAAATGATATAATTTCTGTTTGCTTTTTCATCTCTTCTATGGCAGCAGAGACATGTATATAGTTTTGAGTCTAGATATGCCACTAATTTCAGGAGCTGTGCAGGTAAATTGGGGAGTTCAGGTGAAGTTGTACAAAACCTGCATGGAAACCTGAGAATATTTTACCTATTTGTGAAACCAGGTTTTCTTAACATTTAATAAACTTTTTTTCAGGTTTGTGATGACCCTCTAACTACTTAGGTGGAAGTTTCAAGGTGTGGAATATTGGAAAAATTACAGGTATATTTGGACCTTGAAAATGTCATATTTTTTAAAAATAGTTTTGTGCAACCTCAAACAAGCCTAAACATGAGTTTAACAACTAAAGAGCAAGACAGGGGAGAAAGCAGAGTGCAGGGCCTCAAATTAAATTATGAAGCACATATTGCTCTCCTTAGATTTAAAAGAAGTTAGGCATTTCCCTTACTCTGATGGATACCAAACTAAACTGAACAGACAGCATGGGCAGAATCTTTATTTCCCCTTTAAGCTCCCAAGTGGCACTTACATAGCTGTGTAAGTGCAATGCCTGGCATTTATGCTGCATTTGGATCCTACTTGTATGTACATAGCTGTGCTCACCCTGTGTGTCCCTTCTGAGCATGCTCAGAAGCCTGCAGACTGGCTGTGTAGGCTCTGGGGTTGTGAATCACACAGATACACACACAATGCTGTGGAAAGTCCCCAGAGCTTTTGTCCCATGGCTGAAGAGGGCAGGGAAAGGCTCTTCCACTTTTTACCCCCAAAATCTATTGACTATGGAGTAGAAGATCTCATTGAGACAGAGTTTGGATCTGCAAACTCTTCCTAGCAAAGAACTGAAACCATCAAGTGTTCAGCTAGGAATGACAAAGGATGCCCTCCTCTTGCAACTTGGGAGCCTGGAGAGAAAGCTATGTGGGGGAGGAGAAGACAAGTAAGCTATAGGGCAGGTGGCTCTGCGCTATGGGCACTGTCCTGGAGGGGGCTGTGGGCTATAGGCCCAGATTCTGATGGCTTTTTTTTTTGCATTTTGCATTAAATATTCATTGGCAAAAATAAATACACAGCAGTGAGATAGCTTCTGCCTCTTTGGGGGCAAGGGCTAAGATCGGGGTTCAAATGACATTTTGACTCTTGGGGGGTCCTGCAAAAAAAATTGGCTGTGGTCAGGGATGTGTGCATGGGTCCTTACCAGTACCATGGGGCTGGGGCCAGTGGCAGCCAGACGGAGCTATCACTGCCATGGGGCTGGGGCTAGTGGCAGCCAGACGGCGCTATTGCTGCCATTGTGGGCTGTGCCTGCTAGCGCATGGGTTCTGGGCTGTTGGGAGGGAGGGGAAGGGCTGCTGACCAGGCTGGGGGGGAGGGGGTGTTCTCATCTCTTATGGGGAGGATCCTGTCTTTTATAGCTTAAACTTAGTAGGGGTCATAAGAGCCCTGTATTGATTCCTGCCCAGGGCAGGGGTCAGACTAGATAATCTGTTCAGGTCCCATCCAACCCTACTTCTATCAAACTATGAAACTATAGGGGGGCAGAGCCCTCCCCAATCTCTCCTATAATTTGAACCCTGCTTAAGATCAGAACCCAGGTGGAAATAGAATCGAAAAGCCATGTAAATGCCAAAAACTAGAGTTAAGCAGCTACATAAGAGCTGCTTAGACAGTTAAAGCTGAAATATAATTCAGCCCTTCACATACCTGATGCTGTGGAATGACAAGTTTATGTCTCTCAGAAGCATATCCTGGGAAGATTCAACTTTTGAGAAATGTATTTCGTAGTTATAATAAAAACAATCCCCTTACATTTATATAACCCATTCTATAGACTAGGATCTCCAACACGAATTTTGCGTTGCTTGTGTCACGCATGTGAACGAGATTAATATTCATAACAATACACAAAATCAATCAGTAGAAAACATGCATGTGGGAGTGATGGAGAGTATAAATCAGTTTACATAATCTAGCTAATTTAGCCATTCACCCATTAATGTAAATGTTAACATAAATCTAATATTAACACTATTTACAAAGCTCTCCTGAGTGAGAAATAATATATATTGATTGGTAAATCACTCTTACCCTTAAACCATAGCTTGGACAACATTTCATATCTACGGTGTATATAAAGTAGAAGGTTATATAGCTTTACTACTAGTAGACATATGTAAATAAACTTAATATTTTGTGCAAAGAACTTTATAAACATTAGATCAAATTCTGCTTGTGATTACTTGAGTAGAGCTGTGACTGTATTCAACAGCTGTTTCACGTTGATAACTGTAAAGAAAACTTGAACTGATGAATTTTAGGACTGATGGATCATTTTCTGTGGAACTTTTTTGTGTGAAAAAATTAGGTTTTCAGCTGAAGGAAAGGTTGCAGAGAAAATGTAGAATTTTGATAAAAAATTGTTCAGCTCAAAATGGAAATTTTTCAGATATTTCTATGGACAACACCCCGCCCTTCAGCTAACTGATCATTTTACCTGTAATGGAAATGCAGCCAACCCCAGTGATATGGTCACTGTTCTGCGCCAACAACAACATATATTTCTAAGCAGCAGAGGAGTGAAGGAAAGTGAGGTGGAAAATATATTTTGATTCTCTCAGAAAATTAATATGAATTTTAAACTTTGTATTAAAACCACAGTATTCAACCAAATTATAGTGCTCTCTCATAGACAGAGAGCATGGATTCCCATCTAGGTATCTCCATAGCCTCCATCAGGTGAATATCTTAGTGGCTCACTGACATGAGTGAACTGAAGTTCATAATACCAGATAGTGAACTTGGCATTCACTGTGGTTTACATAGTTACCAGAAAAACAGCCAAGAGCAATCAGGTCCACTATGGTATTGCTTAAATATTGGTTCACTGCACTTTGTCTGAGCATGATGGCCCAGAAATGTATGGGAAGTCCAAACCAGTGACATTTTTGTTGGCATTGATGGAGACCATTCCTTTTGCCAGTGTGACATTGAGTCTTCCTAGTGTGCCATGCTGGACCACAGACATTGCCTTGACAGGAAGTCGACTGCATAGGGGTTGAAGAGATCCATACACAATGGGAAACAATGGATCAGCCTTCATACTGTGCTCCCTGTCACAGCTGGGTGCCTATCAGCTCAACTGATGGTCAACCCACTGTACCAAATTCCTGGTCACACAGCCACTGTCCACTCAGATAGTGTACTTTTAAGTGATTATAAGATTACAAGGATTGTGTAGGGTTACTGACTGCTTGTCCAGTCTATTGAAGAACAGACAAGGTTGAACAATTCCTTTCTACCCGAGAGAGCCCCAAAATTTGGCTGGGTGGGAACAATGGCTGTACCTCCTTGACAGTACTCTTCTCTGTTCCATCTTGTTTCACCCCTTGACCAATGTACATATTGGGCTAGTAAGGAAGTCCAAGGAGGGGCCAGGACTATGATGTTGTTCATTTCTCTAGTGACACTGTCATCTCAGATGTAGTTGATGAGGCCAGGAACTTTGCTCGAGTTCTGGTAGAAATTAGAGTTTGCTTAAGGCTCACATGCCTGAGTCTTACCCCAGACAAGCAACTGGAAAAATCTGCTGATGATTGTTTGAGTCTCTTTGAGTGAGGGTATGTGTCTGCTTGTGGGCAACTATAATTAGCATTTTGGAGGTTTGGCTACAACTGCAGCAGCTGCCGGTTGATAAATAACATCTCAGTCCAGACTACACTTTATCATTTGCATCTGAAAGGTTATGGGAGGAAGAATTACATTTATTTAGAGGATGGTAGCACCAGAGCTGGGGCCCCGTTCTGCTAGCTGCCATGCATAGATAGAGAAAGTCTGAAGCTGGTTTTGAGATAAGAGGACTAGAACACATCTAAAAAGAAAGCTAGAAACTGGGAGAAAAGCATTAAGGTATGAGAGCTAGGAAGCATGTACAGTGTGGTATTTCTGAGTCACTGGAATGTACTGAAAACCTAGCTATATATTTTACAGCCAAACATTATACAATACACACATGCACAAGAGCATTATGATATGTTTATATGTTTGCCCATATTTGTATATGCCAGATGTAAATAGATGTAAATTGATACAATTATTGCCAATTTAACACTACATTAACAAGATAATTATTTCAAACAAATTAAAGGTATTATTACATCAGGCATATACATAAATGATCAATTATCAATGTAATTTACTAAGCTCTCTGTCTATGACAGATCGTTTATGGATAGCACACTGGAGTTTGACTCGACAGAGAGGGGTTCAAATCCCAGTTCTGAAGCAGACTCCCGTTGTAACCTTGGGAGACCTTTCAAAAGCATCTCAGTGACTTCAGAGCACAGAGGTTTAGTCCCAACTTGAAAAGAGTGATGTTGGCTTCACACCAGCTGAAAATATTACCCTTCATCTCATTGACCCAAGATCCCCAGATTAGGTAGGTGTTTAACACCAATTTAAGTCACCCAAATGCCTACGAGGATCTGAGTCTGTATCCAGAATCACAAAGTCATACAGACGTAGGGATAGAAAGGTCCTCGGTAGGTCATCTAGTCCAGCCACCTGCTCAAGATAAAATGACCCCTGACTGATCCATCCCAGTCAAGTCTTGGTCTAATCTGCTCTCAGCCTTAGTTCCCTGTCTTTAATATGGGAGTAATGTTCACATTATTCTCTTGCTTTTTACCCCTTTATTTTCAATTTAGGTTATAAGCCTTTCAGAACAAGGACCGTCTCTCGGGGTGTCCCTAAGCCATGCCCAGCACAATGGGGACCTGATCGAGGACAACTGCAATTGCTACAATATTCTTAATAAATCTGTAGTTCTGAGGAGCAGTTTCTGCTGCCCTCATCCCCCTTTTCATTTCATATGATACAACTTCCAAAGGAATCAATGAGAGTTTAGCCAATATAAAAGATCAGGACTAGTCCTGCAGACATTTCAGTGAACAGTAAGATTCACTCCCTTTGACTTCATTTAAAACACCCATTACTGTCTCCTGACTCTGCTCGGATTAACATTAATGGGGGCTTTGTCATAGGTTCCAACGGGGACAGGAAAGGGCCCTTTTACTTTCTTGCTCTGACAGTCTGTAACAGTTGAGATGGGAAGAGGAACACGATTTGGAGCTCCCCCAATGGGCAGCTGATCGGATGCCCCCTCGGTGGGTAAGGGGAAAATAGGATGTCCTCTGGGTGGATAAGGGGCAGCTGATAGGATGTCCCCTGGGTGGAATCCTTGTGTTGGGAACTTGCTTCCTACCTTGTTCTATTAGCATTCAGATTTGTTAATCCTCTCTTCTCCAAGACACTGAAGATGGCAGCAGAGTTAACTGTGCCTACAGGCAGCCCTTTGGTTATGATGTGATGCACAGGCTGGGCACAGATTATTGTGTTTTAAATGTCCAATTAAATACTTGGCTTCCCAGAGAAAGCCTTAGTGGAGCTCTCTTCTTATTAGATTCTTGGAAACAATTCTTTCTAGCTTAATCCTTCCTCTTTGTACAGAGATGCTCCACTGCTAAGTTTGGATACTCTGAAGGTCCGGATAGACAGACCAAGCGCGGTGATTTGAAACAGGGAGGTGACTTACTGCATGGCAACTGCTCTGTGGCGGTTGTCTGCTCTGACCTTGTGGTAAGCATTAATTAAACTAGGACAGCTTACCCTCGGTGAACAGGGCTAAGTCATCGTGGTTTTCCTCCCACTTACTATGGGGTAAGAGCAGGCACACAGACCATTGCACAGAGAAGATGAAGCATGGTAAAACACCGCTGCCTTTAACCCACCGTAATATTTTGCTCGTTCATATCTAGACTGACATGCAGTGTGCACGTTGTGCCATTGATGGACTGAGTCAGTTGTGTTTGAAGGCCGTCTCTCAGGACAGGATTCTGATCAGTCTATACTACTGCAAATCTCCCATGGTCAATAGGGCTTCTTGGTATCAGCAGACCGAACTTCACTCAACCATCATAGATCTGTTGAGCTCTGTCTATTTGACCATAGCATGATCTTTGATTGCAAAGTGAAAGGATGAGGGCGTTTTTTTTTTTTTTGAAAGCGAGTATGTGTGTTACTATTGACTCACTCTGGGACTATCCCCCGGCTTCTTACAATATTCTTGTCTCTTTATTCCATTAGATGCCTTCCTTCTCACCCCTGCTTTTTTCTTCTTTTTCTTTACTTTTGCCATATGCTGCCCTGATGACACTTGCTCCAGGAGGGAGTGTTTGGGCAATTTTCTTGACGGTGCTGAAAAGTCCCTTTGCATCCACCTCTCTCGCTCTGTTGCTCCAACCCCTGCACTGCTTGCTGCGGCTGAACACTTGGTCTAACCACCTCTCATACCCCTCAATCGAAGCTTGTGTGCTCAGCTTACAGACAGTCTCATCAGGATGTCTTTTTGATTTAAGCCCTCGTCTTCTCCCCACTAAACCTAATACCTCATCTGTTAGCCACTGCTGGTTTTTGCATTGTTTCTTTATCCCCGTCATATCATGTGCTGTTTTCAGGCTGACATCTTTTCCCTCACACCATCGCTCATTTGGTCCCATTTTAGTCCTGGCATGCTAATAGCACCTCAAACCGGTTGTAAACTTCCACTTTGGGGTTGTCACTGATATGTCCCGGGAGAAATTGGGTGCATGAAAATTGCTTTCTCTCTGGCTCTTTTTTTAATTTTTTTTTTTACACAAAGGATGCAACATGTGGCTCTTAGAAGCCAAGAGATAAACAGAGGTGAGAGAAAGGGAGCACTTGACCAAGAATTCATTGGCACTAAGTTATACTGTTCAGGGAAGCGAGCTCTCACTGACCATCTCTGCCAAAGTGCACAAAGCAGCAAAACCCATTCTTCATCTCCAGCTGGAGTGTGTCCACTGGCTTAGATCCCTCCAAGCACTGTGATGAATAAAGGCCTCTCCCCCCGCCCCTCGACTCTCATTGAAGTCGATGACAAAATCACTTCAGTGGGAGCACCACTGGCTTCTAAAGGTTGAATAGAGGTGGAGGACTTGCTTGCCCAGATCCAAGCCTGGATCCTGGACAGACTTCTGTGTTCAAGTCAATGAAAGGGTTCACAGTGCATAAAAGTTAAATGCGTGCATAAATCTGTGCCAGACTGAGGTCTTAGAGCCCTCTCAGAAATCGTAACTGGATGCAGAAGTGCACTTGACACTTTTGATGTTTCATTTGGCTCTGGCAAAACAAAACGTACAGGCTGCTGCCTTGTTTTTTAACAAGAAACAAAATCAGTTCCCCTGTTAGTCCTAAACTGCAGGGTAAGAATTACCCTATCAAACAAGATGTTTCATTATGGTGCAGTATCGGTTTCTGGGCAACCTAGAATCAGTGGGCTTTAAAAATAAACAAACAAACAAATAAATAATTCCCTGGGAAAACCCCCAGAAAAAGGGTTAAATTCAGGGAGAAAATGTTTCATGAGACTCAGAAAAGGTGCATCCTCTACCATGTTCCTGACATAAGCCTCTTGGGCTGAAAGGCAGAAATTCTTCTTTAAAAACACAGAATGACTGGCTGAGACGGGAAGAGGAAAGTTGCAAGAACAACGCTTCACGATTTCATCTATGTAGAAAGAAAAGCATCAGAGAGAAGCGGACCCTTGACAAAACAGCACTTTCGAAACTGAAAGTTGCAATACCTCTGATTCCTCTTTCTTTGCAAGCCAGCATGATGGCTGGCTGGGTTAGGAAGAAAACTCTTTGCAGCCTCCAGTAGACAGTTGCTTTTCCATACGTTCTGAGTATTTTATACCTTCCTCTGAAGCCTCTATTATTGGTCACTGTTGGAGATAATATACCTGACTAGATGGGGCATTGCTGGGTCATTGTTTGCCAGTTTTATATTCACTTGTATTATTTAATCAGAAATAATGTTTTAGAGACAGAGCAGTTGTTCATGTGCACGTGTGGTGGATAGTTTGTTGATGCAGAGGCCAAATTCGTGACCTTGACTTAGAAAAACAAGGCCAGAACTTTGTATGGGAAGAAGGTGCATTTCAAATGTATTTTGTGGAAAGAGTGTTCTTTACTCAAATTTTAGCCCAAAGTAAAAAAATTCTGAGTATTAAGAAGAGCTGAGCAAGCACTACATAATATTTCCCATTAATGCATTCCTGCCTGCTTTCTGTTTGCTGTCTGCAGAATTTTTTAGCGAAACCCGTTTGTGGCAGGAGCATTTGCAGAAACAGATCTACACGCTCATGCGCAAATGGTTGGGGAACATTCACAGTGAATGGCTTCTGAAATCATACCCCTGCATATACTTACTCACTTGGCATCTGGGTCTAAACGATAAACTCCTCCAATCAGGGAAAAAAGTCAAAGCATATAACCTATGAGTCCAATCAAATTCCAAAACCTCTGTTCCAATTTTGAGTGTCACACAATTGCAATAAACTTCTCACAAGCAGCCTAGGAGTGAATCGTGGTAACCGAGAAAGTCTTTCGAGGACTCATGCTGAACAGCACACAAAACTGAGAAAGCTTGCATCTACTCATTGACAAATAGCTAAAAAGAGGCAGACCAAATAATTAGACAAGTTCCTTATCATCCATTGCACATTATTTGCTTAGCTGTAATGTTAAGCAAAGACAGGCTGTAAGAACACTTTGTAGTGCGGTAGAAATCGGTGATGTTGCCCTGTTTTGTTTGTATTCAGCTTTTGACTTACATATCGAATTCTTAGTAAGGAAGCTCCAGGGGGCAAGCTTCCCTGGTGATGCCCTTATGGGAGGGCCAAGGATTTCTTTGGGCGTGTAGTTGGGATAGAGTTGGACTGTATAGCTGGGATCGAGTCAGACAAGTCTTCCATGAAATATTCTTCATCAGGTCTGGCCAAAACAAGCCAAGCACAGCCTAGGAAAAAAAGAAGGTGTCTGAGGGGGTGAGAGATACTGCCAGAGGTGGCAGATAGCAGACATACAAGTGGAAGAAAAGAAGCCGAGTCCTGGGAGATTGAGGCCTATCAGAAGGGAGGAGGGTCCCTCTCACCTTCCACATGCGGATGGGAATTCGGGAGGCAGGTAGATGATGATGTGCCATGAAACCAGTACCAGTGTTAAGCCCTTACTTCTTAGGGCTCCTATACATGTGCACAGATCCTACTCTGATGAGCCGGAAACCCAACGCGTCGGAGAAGACTCGATTAATCGAGGATGGAAATTGCCGCACTCCGGCCGCCTTCCGCATCCTGCGTATAAGCGTCGTTGTGCACCTCTGCTCTGAAAAAATGGTGGCGGGGCACTGTGAAATCAAACACATTCAATGAGCTTTAGTTTAAAGTGCTCCACTGCCATTTTTTCAGCATGAGGATGCGTGGTGACGCTGATACATGTGACGTGCAAGTGCTTTTCATTAGCGCGGCTTGCTAATTAAAGTGCCTGGCACCATGTCCCACAACACCTGTAAAAATGCCCTTAGTGTCCAGCCAGCTTATGAGGTTTGGTTCCCAAGTTCGCCTTTTAAAGGTGTTAGGTAGTTTTCCCTTGAGTAAGGGAAGTCAGAGAAGGAGAGGCTGTTCTGTGAGAAATGAGTTCCTCGTAGTATCTCTGTGTCTGTGTCCTTTAGGCAGACAGGTTCTTTGGGTGCATCTGATATCTTTTATTAGAACAACTTAAACAGTAGGAAAACACTTTTTTTTTAAGCAAGCTTTTGGGTTTAAAAACCCTTCATCTCTGTACTTTACGCTTTTTCTGTAAGAGTTCATTCCAGTGCCCAGTTGCTGTTTAGTGTCACCCACATAGTTGCCACGAAGGCATTTGGTGCATTGGATCAGGTATAGCACATCTTGGGAAAGGCGTGCATAGGAACCATGGATCTGATGGCTTGTTTCGGGGGGTGTTGATTGTAGTGGCAGTGGCAATGTGTTGACAGGTTAAGCATCTCTTGCCCATGCAAGGCTGTGTCCCACTTGATGTCTGTTGGACAGTAGGGAGTTTGCTTCTGATGAGCTGGTCAAGGTTAGGGGTTTTTTTGAAAGCCAGGAGCAGAGGAGCTGGGAATATTTCTCTCAAAGTCTGATTTTTGTTGAGTATAGACTGTAGTTCGACGATTCTTCTGATTGGTTTCTAGTGTGGGGTGGTAGGTGACCACCAGGTGTTTGCGGTCACAGTGGGTTTCTTTTGGTATTGTAGCAGATTACTGCAAGGTATTTGGAATAGCTCTTTCAAATATATGGTCTCTTTCTCCGGATGGACATCACACTTGCTCTCCTTTGAGTGAACGAGGGCTTGATTAAAGATTACAGCTTTTTTTGGTGCTGGTCTTGTGGACGTAGGTGCTCCACGAGTTTTCTGTATATCTTGGTTTGTAGGGTGCCGTCTCGGATATGGTCCGTGCTATTTAGAAAGTTGATGTTAGTGTAGAAGTATTCCAGAGAAAGTCTGAGTAAGGGGTGACAGCTGTTAAAACCCAGGTGGAAATCAGTAAGTGAATCCACAGACAGCCCATTACAATTCAGATTCTTTTAGGATTATGGGATGCTCTGTTGAGCTGTGGGAATATGGTTATTCCACTTATATCAGCTGACCAGACTTGCTATGGATACTGGTGGTTTTCTGCAGAGGGACAGCCAAAGTATGGCCTGGACTGGATTTGTGTAACTTGGGACTCAACACTTGGCTGTGCGCCATTGGGAATTGGATCTGGCAGGAACTAGGTACACAGGCGGGGTAAACGGGAAGTACAAACGAGCTATGTGCTTAGCTGTCCCAGTGGCTGGATAGATGAAAGGCAAAAGGACCAACTCTCAGAAGCAAAGAGACTTGGGATTTTGCGAGGGGGCCTATCGGAGAAGGGGAAACAAACTCTTTGCGGACTAAGGTCTCTTTGGTGCCCTCTGTATTGTCATGGCAAGGAGGGTAAAGGATTCAGGAGAACAAGCCAAAACCTACGGGTAAGATGAAGTGTCCACCTTGATTTGCAGAATAAATGATGGGAACCCTGTAACCTCTGGACCCACTTAGGTACCTAGTGCATTATTTTAGTAAAATTGTGTACTGTCAAATCCATCCCTTCATTCACATATGCATCCTCATCATTAGCACAAAACTCCTTTGGGGTTTTTCTTCTTTTTGAGAGAAAATTTTCTCCCAAGATGATGAAACAGAGTGGGCTGTTCTACTACAGGTACCTTTAGGTTTACTGGTGACCTAAAAAAAAATCTACCAGCCCACCCTTGGGCAGTCACTCTCTGGGATAGAGCATCTTTGTTCTTGCTGCTCATTTCCTTTCCTCAATGACGATTGTTCAAGCCTGAACATAGCAAGTTTCTTCAAAATGAGAGCACACCAAGAGACTCGTCAAAAGAACAACTAAAACAGGAACTCTTAAATGCCAGGTCTTAAATCATCCTGGCAAATTGTCAGTCTAGTTGCATTTCCTCCCTACTCCCAAAAGTTGGGTGATGGATGACCACCGATTAGAACAAGCTGGAACTTAAGATCTGGCACTCGATCTCACCATTAGCTGAATAGTCCCTCTGTTGCCACAATAAAGGGTACCGTCCTGAGCATGTTTAATAACTTAATGCAACCACATCACAAAAATACACGTAGTTTCCTCCCCCCCCCACCTTTCTTAACTCCAGGGAAGAGGTGGTTATTTCACCGGTCTAGGAGAGATTTATAGAATCCCTGTATGTGCCTTTCCAGCTGGCCCTCCCTTCATCTAACCACGCTTACAATAAAAGACTAATAAGTATTTGCTGACCGAAGTCCAGGGAAAATTGGTGATATCTTAGCTACCCCTTTGGGGTTCACTGTTGGCAAAGGCCAGGATAGTTGGCCATGGCGGCTTCTCAGGGGCAAATTTAACAATAAGAATCCCATCTGCTGCTGTACGTCGTTTTAGTCTGAGGCTCTCTGAGAGCTTTACAGTCTTTCCTTAATTGAGCTTCACAGCTCACGTAGACGGTAGGACCAGAATTGTATTTATATACCTTTTCAGAGATTAGTTAACTGATGCTTAGAGATGTCCCAACTTGCCAAAACTCACAGGGCAGAGCCAGGTATCAGGACCAGGAGGATTGCTTCCCACCCTTTCAGCTCAGCTCAGCCTACAGCTGCCCTTTCTACCAGTGTCACAGGGCAGGGAGGGACAGGGCTGTTTCTCCTTTCCTTTTGTATTCCTGGTAAAGGCCTGGTCAACTGGGGCGGAGGAATCTAGTTCAATGCAGGTGCTTGCTCCTCGAAAGGAAGCAGGGAAGGAAAAGATCAGGGTAGCAATGTCATCTCACTACCCTGGTTCGGGCATGGAGTAGAAGCACATCCAATGATGGGGTAGGTGCTATGTCTTGCCCTTGATGTGTGCTTTGTCCTATTCAGCCATGACCTTTCTGCACCCTGCAGTCTCTTCCACTCCCAACTGTACCGCTAAGGGCAACCGGGGCATCCTTGCTTGCTAGGGACAGGCTTCCCTACACTTCAGATCTCTGCCTAAGACCCAGGTCCTCAGCTGCTAGAAGTCAGTCCATTGACACCAACATACTTCAGCTGAGAATCTGGCCTGATATTTTGACTGACATATACAGGGCAGGAGCAAGGCTGTTCTTTCCTATTTTCACCATGGCCAATAAGATTTTGTTTAAGCCTGTGGTTTACAAAGATCTTATTATAGAAAAATGAAAAGGAAACTCATCTAAAATCTGGTTACATTGAAAAATTCCAGCTGCCTTGCAATTCAATGCAGCTGTGCTATCTGGTATCTCTGTTCCCCTTTTACATCCCTTTATAGAACATTAGCTTCTATAGAGAAATGCATTTTTTTTTAACATGGTGATTTTTCCCTCTTTATTATTTGCTTGCTGTTATTTTCACCAACGAAACCTACAGACTTTGATGGGGAATATGCAAAGATATTTTGAGCAGACAGAGAAAAAAATAGCATTGGTGAGGAATTTTAACTGGCAGTCTCTTGTCCATGAATTTTTCTTATAGAAACTCTAATATGATGATATTATGCAACTGCCTTCACATATTAGAATCATTATGAGCAGTAGCTTTGTGATATCTTACAGCAGGTGCTAAGAACAGTTTTCTTTTTTCTCCCCAAAGCGGCTACAAAATTACTTACGATTTCATTATAGAACAATCAACACTTTGCGGGAGGAGGTTTGCATTATACTGTGATTGTGTTAAGGGGAAAAAACCCTCCCTCTCTTCCTTGGGGGTTTGCAGGATTCTCTGGGTGAAAACTGAAATCCACTGAGGTCAAATGCTTACCTCCTTCAGGCAAAACTCCAGTGGATCTGAAGTACCCAGGTTCCTTGTTCACACCCAGTACCAGCCCCCTTCTTGCCCTTGCCCCACCTCCACTTAATGGCAGGTTGGTCTGTGCAAAAGTCAGTATCCATGTGGTTTGCACGGTGGAACTGCAAGTCTCTAAGTAAGGTGCCCCCATGTATGTAAAATTACAACATAATCTACATTGTCTGCCTATCAAAGCACATGCTGGACACTGATTAACCCTTTCACCACCATTGAGAGATAAATAAGCATTTTCCTTGTTTACAAATGAAAACAACAACAACAATCCCGCAAGACCAAAAAAATTAAAGGAGCTCACACAGAGGTGACTGCTGTTTTGTTTTCAAGGTATTTTAGCCCTTCAGCCAAATCAGCAGACAGCCACCCCTCACGGGGGTAAGGACGTTCACCTTCTAGGTACCGCTGTTGCAACAGAAAACTTTCATGGTAGTTTCTTGAGAGTCCTTGCCATACGTTTGAGTGGCTCAATCCTATTGGTCCTCCTCTGCAGGAGGACGGCTATAGACACGAGACAAAGGCCAGTGGGTGGTGACCATGCTCAAGAGCCTCTGCATGTCTTGGCCCCTCAAGCCAAGACAGCCCTGGCTGAAGAAAAGGAAGGAAAAAACCTGATCCTGCTCTCTGAGCTCTTTTCAGCTCCAAGCCAAGTGTCTTCCTACCCTCGATCTGAAGGTCCCAGCCTCCCTAAACTGGCCCACCAGCAATTTTCAAAATACGAGCTAGCCTCGGTGGCTCCTTTGTGGCTGTCTGCTCCCAGAACTGGAGAGACTCATAATCGCTCCCCTCCCGCGGTGCCGGGAGGCTCTGCACAGTCAGATCCACTCCCCACATTCCCTGCCAGCCTCCAACTCCCACAGTCCATCTGGACTAATAGTCCCAGAAGCTTTTTTCCTGGATGGAAACTAGGAACAGGGCAGGGACTTGGAGCCCATGTTGCCAACCACACGCAGATATTTGCAGAGCTGGGAGCAGACAGCTCATTGCTCTAGGAACGACTGGGCTGTAACTCTTATTAAACAAACCCAACATTGGTTATCCCTTCTTATCAAGAAAGGAATATGACCTGTGAACACCAACTATGAGCATTATTTTTCCACCACAAAGTAAAATGTATGCTGAGAGTCAGATTTTTTTGCTCCTGGCCTATCCTTTTCTTTCCCCACACATGGCTGTCCCCACCAAGGCCAGCTCTTTTGAGAAATGACTTGTATTTTAGAGCAAGATAAACGGTAGCAGCAACAACAGGAGTTAAATCTACCAGGAAGAGCACTGCATGCTCATTTCTCATCAGTTATAGAGACTAGGTGCCGACTCCACGGATGCTCCGGGTCTCAAGCACCCACCAAAAAAAATTAGTGGGTGCTCAACACTCACAAGCCATGGCTGACCCAAGTTTAACATAAAGCACCGCTTTGTGTATTTTTTTTAAATATCTGCAAGCACCCATTGGCAAACACCAAAGTCAGCGTCTGTGGTAGCATCTTTAATATGAAAATGACTGAAGAAGTCTGCACAAAAAGATAACTCTTCAGGACCTCGGGATGAAGGTCCTGAAACAGGACATTGCAATGAGACGTGGTCAAAACTCAGAATTCCCATTGCCCGGGAAGTTCTGACAGCTTACAATTCGAATTCATTATGAACCAGAAAAACAAATCCATATACATTTTTTAAATTTTCTCGTGAAATTCAAATTCGGGGTCGTTTGACCCCAGTGCTCTTCCCTGCCCAGGGCAGGGGGTCGGACTTGATGATCTGCTCATGCAAGCATCCTCAAATGACCAGTTAAACTGGATTTCTAGTAGTTCCCTTCCGATCCGACCAACTATGAAACTATGAAATTCAGAAGACAATTGGATGGGGACATTTTTCGTTCTGGAAAACATTGAGTGGGAAGGTTAGCTGAAGTGTGTATGAGCACGAACAAAGTGTTTCTGGCCCGTTGCAGTCAATGTGCTGCGGCTTCTGACAATACGGCGCTGCATCAGCTAAGTCTGAAAGCAGAGGAGGACCAATATGATCGAGCCATTCAAACGTATGGCAAAGACTCTCAAGAAACGACCTCACAAGTATTCTACTGCAATAGCAGTAACATGGCACAGATCCAGGAGTAAGCTCACATGACATCAGGCACCCTTGGTAAGGCTCCAGGAAATACCACTGCCGGGGGATGATATTCCTTGGAGTGACAGAACCCAGCCTGCATCTGCTGCGCAAACCAGAGGTAAATCCACAGAGCTACTAACCTCCAAACGCAGCTGGAGTTCATTATGCTGTGGGTCTGACCTGCCTCCAAATGCAAAGCAAGGCAGCAAAGTAAATGAGGCAGGTGTTACATGTTCAAAGAGATGGCACTTCTCTACTGGAACAAAACTACTAGAAATGCAGTTTAACTGGTCAGCCGAGGACTTTGCTTGCTTGGGAAATTGCTGGTGATGTAGCATGGTCACAGTAGCACTTAGGCCACTAAATGGTCGTGGTAATATGAAGCATGATCGGTCTCAAGTGGCCACCAAAATGGATGCTGGGGCACCTGGATGTAAACTTAAGGCTGTTCTACATGAAGTCAGGACTAGGTTATTCTTAAACTGACCTCAAATTCATGGAAGCATCAGGGTAACCTCAACTGGTGTTTGGTGCATCATCCTGGTCCTGCACTGAACACAGCTTGACCATAGGACCACATTTGCACTGGAGAAGCAGAGCAGAACCTGTCATAGAGGTTCATTTGTTCTACCTTCATGTGTAGGTTCAGAAGAAAGAGAGAAGGTGGTGAGATATTCCTCCACCCCCTTTAGAAGAATTTTACTTCCTTTTTTGCTGTTTTCCGTCTTGCCAGAATGAATGTTTCAAACAAGCTCCCTCTTCCATGGACTGACTGTTAACTAAATAGTTGACCCATTGGTGGTGGGTTCTTGCTTTCTGATTTACCTCATTTTTTGAATCGTGTACAGCACGATCAAACAACAGAGTAACTGCAAACCTCTAGACACACAGACTGGTCATGCTCCGTCAGGTTTTGGCTTTGCATCAGACTGACAGCAATGAAAATGGCTTTTGGGTCACTGCTACCGTGAAAGCTGAACCCAAACCTAAACTCAAATTTATACTTTAACTCAAAACCTAGACCCAAGATTAAATCCATGTTCAGCCAAACACCACCTCCTCAGGTAAGGCTTGCTTTCCATCCTACAACATCCTGTTCAGTAACCAGGCTGTGAAATTATGGATCTTCTTGACACTTGCTCTCCTCCTACATCAAGCTTCTTTTTTTATGACAAACATGGAGAGATGCTGTAACTACTTGAGCCGTCTAATATCTGAGGAGGAACAGGGAGCTCCTAGAGCACATACCTTCAGCGAAAACCAAATACATTCCATGGTATCCATGATCCTGTGATTGCAATAGGATTCAGATCTACAAAGCGGTGCTGGCTCCTACCTCAGGGGTGTTTAAGACAAGGCTGGACATGGCTAGACAAACACCTTGCTGGGGTCATTTGACCCAGTACTGTTTCCTGCCATGGCAGCGGGTCGGACTCGATGATCTGCTCAGGTCCCTTCCGACCCAACTAACTATGAAACTATGAGATGCTTGTCCCAGGCACAGGCTTGAGGTTTGGGTCTGGACTGGACCTTCACCATCATTTGGTGAAGTTGTCAGGCTTTGACTCTGGTCTATCTCCAGATTTAAAAAAATCAAGAAGAGTGACAGCATTCAGTCTCAGGATTGCCAACAGCTACCTAGGGCCCTGCACAGACTTGCAATCCATAGCTGACCTCATGTTCCCCCATGGCCTCCACTCCATCATAAGTAGACCAAAGGTGGAGGTCAGCTGTGTCCTGATTCTTCTCTACCTTGAGTTTTGCACAGTTTAGCCTGACTCTACTCAATCAGACAAACAATTCTGGGCCTTTGGAAAACATTCAGACTCGGTGCTGCATGGCTGTTAAAAAGCCACTGAGAATTTTGCATTAGGCTTAGGGCCAAATCCTGATTAAGTGTAAATCTAGAGAGTGAACAGATATCTTTTTCTTATAATTACAGGGCAGGCCAAACAGAAAGAAGCAAGGGGGTCTGATAGTGCATAAACACGATACTACCAATCTTGTGTAGCTTTATGCACACACGCATAGTCTTTATCTTCAGCAGCTAATGGGACTTACTGTAAAAAGAGCAATGATGTGCAGGATTGGGTTCCATCATTTTTATTTCAGGGCTATTCCGCTCTGCCAATTTTAACTCTATTCTAAAATTATAGTCTTGGTGAGCCCCCCCACCCCAACCAGCCCCAGCCCCAGCCCCACCTCTACTTTGAGACAGAAGGAGAGAAATGGAGGGAAGGAGAACTGGACAGCCAGTCAATTTTCCTCAAGTCCTCCCCGCTCTAGATTTGAGCCCGCAGCTTACACACGTGTGCTTTGTGTGTTTATGGCATACTATAATTAAATTAAGCGTGTCCCTTTAAATGGAAGCATTCCAGAAAGGGTCAGTAGATGGCGCTGGGGTACTGCACAAATTACCATTGGTCCCAGTCACTTCTGTGCATTCCCTATATGAAAAGCCTGGAAGTAGCTGATTCCTTTCTAATTATTATTTGAAGGTGCAGTCTGGAATCCATTGTTGAGGGAATAGACCCCGATTAAAGAAAACGAGGGGAATATTTTCATGTTTTGCAAGGATAATAAAAGAATTCACTTTCCTTGCAAATGATACAATTGAATTAAAGCACTGTTCCTTGACCGGGGGTTTTTTTTTTTATTTTTTTTTTATTTTTCTAGCCGTCTCCCAGATACGAACATGAAAGAATCAGATTGCTATAAAACCTCAGAAACTCAAGGGAATTCCTAACTATGTAGATATGAATATGGATGAAAATCTATATTACCCCAGGCACTGATTTAGCACAGAATGTTTATGAAATATTCCTTAAATGTAGTTTATTTACAAATCAAGTTACCTGCTTATATACGACACTTCAACATAGATGCATTTTGTGGACAGTTGTTATTTTTTATTTACTACTTGTGAAGCACAGCGTGCTCTATGCTGTACAAGGCACACACAGAACGATAGTCCCTACTAAAACCATGCATAGTAAGGGCCCTATCCAGTGCCTTTTGAAATAAATGGGAGCCTTTCCATTAACTTCCCTGGGCACTGAATCAGGCCCTGGCTGAAAATAAGATACAGTGGATGATCCAGGAGAGAATAAAAATGTCAAGGTTTTTTCCCACTCCCCCATTTTGTTTATTTGTTTACAATATTTCCTCCCCCCAAATATCCTGTGCATTCAAATGCATTTCAAGAGTATATTGGTGCAATTTTGTCAGGAATCATTCTGCTCAAGAGATTTAAAAAAAACCAGACAAACCTGAATCAGAATTTTTTTTCTATCTTTTTTTGGGGAACTGGGCCGACGAGATCACACACCTCATCCGAAAGAGAAGTACATACCGTTAAAGAGAGGATAAATTGCAACACTTACAAAGGGCCAGACATGCTTAAAAAGAATCTTTTCAGGGAGCCTACTGGATTTCACCAATTGTAAAAAGGGAAAACTGCATGAGAGCACCATACTACTCTTTAATATATGTAGTTCTGACTATATGTACCACTGAGGGACGGCATACAAGCATTTAAAGTTCCCTATTTTATAGGCATTTAGAGAATGTCTATAATGGACTATAGCTACTTATTTTCTATGCACCGAATGGGACATAACTATAGTAACTAGGTAAAATGTATTGTGAAAGGCTATGTTTCTTTTAAGAGTGACCGATTCCTCTGCCCCCTCCCCCCTCCCCTTTTACACACATGCACATGTGTTAATATTTTATATGTTTGGCACATCTGTTTTAATTGAACTGGATATCAGAGGAGGATGAAACTTCAGAGCTAGTAATACATGCTGTGCATGTCCTCTGAAGGGCTAGAAAGCTGTGTCATGCAAGACATGGAACAGTTTATGCTGCAACTTTTTAGGGCAGAGGTCTAGCAATTCTTTTCAGGAAGGAGCAGCTCTCTAACTCATCAAAGAGAGGCAGATATTGCACATACAGAGTTTAAAATCACAGCAAGAACTTGTTACCCTTTCCCAACCTCTCTGGATGGAATGTGTTTCTCCACTCGGCAAAGAGCAAACTGCTAGAAGCTTGTGCAGATCCTCTTTCGCTTCAGCTATCTAACCCTTCCAGGGGAAGGGATGAAATTCTGCCATGTAAAGGAGGGTTCCCCTTCACACCCAGCCCTCCTTCCTTTCTGTTCTGTTGAGCGTTCAGTTTTCTTTTAATTAATATTTAAAGTAAAATGGATTTTCTAGAAATACCAGCTTCCTCAAAAAATAGGATGAAGCGGACCAACAATCATGCCTGACGTGGCTCTGTTATTTATCCTATGCGCTCCCTCCTTTACTGGCAATACCGATCAGGATGCAGTCTTGCAGCAGCTCTTATAAAGAAAGACGCATGCTATTTTTTTGGTGGGATGGTGGGCAAATAATGCCTGTAGACGCCGCATGCAACATTATGTATTTTGCTGTAGCTTTTGTTTTATACAAAGGCATCCTCAAACAGTCCCCAGCCTATTACTCTACTCACGTGGGCTGTTGTAAGTGCTATCTGAAGATGAAAAATATATTGGACTAGTTGGAGCTACATGATTATGTATTATTTATCACCAAGGGCTTAAACTATTTTGCAGAGTGCTGTTCATGGAGAGAGTTCAGTGCAGAACGCAGTTTGGAGGTTGCAAGGATTCGGTTACAATAGAAGGGTAATGGTTAAAATAGTTAATGATAACCCTATAGCTGCAAGCACTTCTTTTAAGTGAATCCAGGTCCCAGTCTACACAGCTGCAGGGGGTTCTGTTGCATTATTTTTCTTAATGAATATGTATTATTTGGGAAAGAATTTTCAAGAAAATACTTTTAGAAAAAAAGAGAAAGGGAAAAATGCTTTCCAGAGACTTGCATAAGAGCAAAGATTTCTCAGAAAACAGCTGGTATAAAATAAAGTTGAAACCAACAATAGACCAGAGGAAAACAGTGCATCCTCAACTAACCCCATTATGAGCAGGTATTACAGCCGCTTTCACAGTGTTTCGAAGGCCACTGTTTTTGCAGCCCCTTGCAACGTGTAGGTTACTATAGGAAAGAGAAGCCATCTTCCTGATCTAGGAATTCCTCAAACTTCAGATAATTTTAAGTCAGATCTTCAACAGGACTGGAAAACTACTTTAAATGTAAACTCTGCCCCCTCTGTCTTCCTTTCCTGCAGTTACATCCACGTTCGGAAAAAAATAAAGAAAGAAAAAAAATCTCCAGCCCATATTTTAAAGACACGTGTTCCTCTAATGCCCACAACAATATAGTGATCATACAAATACAGATTTTTTTAGAATATTATTCTATTATCGTTTTAAAAGTTTTCAGTGCATTAGAAGTCAGGTAGAAATTAGTTCGCAAAAATATTCTGGCCTGTATTACGTAGGAGGTCAGATGACATGATCATAATAGTCCCTCCTGACTGTACAATTTATGAATATAGGAACTGCTCCAGATTTCTGTGAAGTCATTGGGAATTTTGCCATTGAGCAAAGCCAGGCAGGACAGAACTCAAGCTCAGAGCTTTTTTTTTTAAAATGACCTATTGTTTCTAAGGAGTATGAAGAAGCCTCTGTAGGATCTTTTGTAAACGTTTATAGCAGGCTATTATAAAATAGAGTTTGTCTCTTTATTTCTAATAGCATTGGGCTAACATATCCATGATTTTTTCAGGGCTGCTTTTACATGAAACAAATGACCTGGCACATCGTGCTCACATATTAAAGAGAAAAGATTTTCTTTCATTGTATTACTTCTGTGCAAAACCAGCTACTATTTAAAGTAAAATAAATCATTTGCCTATAATGTTCATTTTCTTAAGGCATCTGCTGAGAGGCTTTCATTCATGTCTCGCACCTGCTAAAAGCAAGTTAAAGAAAAAACAAAGCTGTTTTCAAAAAAAAATTGAGGCGAGTGGGAAAATATTTCATAAAGGAAAGGGAAAGAATTGTAAGATGAATTTTGTGACTTGAGAATGGGAAACCGGGATTAGGATTTTAATTTGTTGTGTAAAATAAATCCCTAAAACCAAATAAACAGCCACAAAACAGCAAGTTTTCAAAGCTGCTAATTGGCTGAGAGTTTTGATGCTCTGGTTTAACATACAGCAAAGTTGTGCAATAAAACGGGAACCTCTCCTTCGGCTAACACTACTTAACTGCAGCAGGACTGGTGTGTTCTGCAAAGAATAGATGCCTGTTTGGGTCTCATTAATCTCCTGGAGCAGGATCTTGCCACTTTAACCAACCCCAAAACAAGTATTTCAAATATGTCACGAGGAAAAGACCAGATTATAATATTTATTAGCTTGCTGATTATGGACACGAGCCTTTGCACGCAACGTAACAACTGCCCATCTCTGAGTGAATTTCTTCTGACGGAAGAGCGGAAATGAAGGGGAACAAAATAATAAGGGAGAGAATGTTTGTTTCGGTAATTTTTAACAAAGCCAGCTGTGATATACCTAAAAAGGGCAGATCAGATATCACTTCTGCTTTAAATACTACATTTGTTTTAAATATTTGTGGTTGTTTCAGGTCTTTGTGCAAAGTTGTTTGATGCTGCCTTTTGTTGTCCAACACCAATGTAGTCTGTGATACAGGAGTGCTGCCAGTTCAAAGGAGATGGCCCTATGTAGCATCTTTTTTTTTCATGTCGTGGCTTTTGCTAGAGGCTTTTCTTTAAAACATGCATGCAGTGCACTCTTTCTCTCTCTGTCTCTTCCTCGTGTGCTGGAGAAGGCGAGTCATTTGCAATAATAATTACAAAATCAACTGTTGAATTTGGAAATTGAATATGCATGAAAATATTGCATAATATTGTTACCTTTCCCAGCTCAATTTAGGTAAATAAGTCTGAAATTTGTGTTGGTGGAAAAGTAGATATTTATATACCAGAGATATTAATTACAGTTGGGCTAATTTAAAGTTTCTGTTATTAATTCCCTTCTAGTTTCACTGCCATCAGGATTAATTGCAGCCACCTACAAGCACAACCATTTGGTAATATTCTTAATTACGTTAAGTATACATTCTTTTTACAGTTAAAACGGGGTCTTAACGAGCACCTTTTAGTCTCCCACACTCTCTTTCTACATTTCTTTTGTTTATTCAAAACAAATATTAGCTGGGAAAAAGGGGAAGCCAATATCCTGAAAGTAAAGATGGGCCTTGGGGATTCAGACTAGCAATGATTTTGGTGAGTATTTAATTTCTTGTTTGGTTGAAAAAGAACTGGATTGGCTATTGACAGGTCCTTATCAATAGGCAGACCCTGGAGGTCTGGCTATTTGCACATGGACTGATTGACTTGTCCTTAATAGACATATAATTGTTGACAAATACCTTCCAATAGACTGTGGCAGGCATGGGAAGGCAGACAAAAGGGGCTTCTCTATGACAGAGACTGGAGTGGTGCTATTCAAGTGCGGTGCTACCTTGTACAGGAAATAGCTCTGCCTCTCGAGTGAAACCTGTTTTCTCCCCATAATGGGCATTGGTCAGCTCAGAAATTAAAAGCAGTGTTGTTCTAAGAGGGCACGGGATCTATCCAGAATGCACTTCATCTCTTGTTTTCTGCAGAGCACCCTAGAAATAGCAACTTAATCGTTATAAAAACAAGAGTAGGCGCATCTGTCTTGCCATCCAAACCAGAGGTCCTTTAAAATGAGAGTGATTTCCCCTCCTGAGACTTTTGCGAGGTACGTTAAATAATCTTGTTAGTTGTGCAGACAGGGAAACTGAGGCACCGGCAGGTTGTGGGCAGCTTTTCAGCTGATGAGCATGCAATGTCATATTGGAAGGGGCACGTGGCTTTCAAAGGTATGGAAAGCTGATAGCTCCCATTGACTCAAACTCTCCATACCTCTAGACAATGTCATGCTCGGTCAGTCCATTTGTCCAAGGTCTCACTGCAAGCCTGTGCAGAACCTGCCTAGACAGCTCCGCTCCTGCACCATTGCCCCTTCCTCCATTATGTACAGTGCATCCACCCTCCTGACACACACTTCCAAATTAGAAGGTCAAATAATACATTTACTGGTTTTGGTGGTAAATAGGAACAGAGGGAACGAGAAATTAAGCAGTGTAGGCAGAGGAGAAAAGATAATAAACTCTATTTATCTATCCACCAGATAATAGTTCCATCTTAGATATGTTGGGGAATTCATTGCATGGATTTTTAAAATGTTTGGTACATTATAGACATTGCGATTCTTGTCACAAGACAAAAGGCCATTGAAATGATTCTGTGCAGCCTTAGGCAGCCATAAAAGAACAAATTGTTCCAGTCTGTACATCGATATAAGACTCGAAGAGTCTTAGCTCCAAGAAAAATACTGGAGGAACTTAGAGCTTTACTTACACAATAAATCCATCCAGAAGTGGACTGAAACCTGGATCCTGGCCTTTCAGGCCAGGGTTTGGCGTTCCTGCCTTCCCAATCAGCAGCAGGCTGAGAAATCACTCTTGAACATTTGCCTTGTGGGATGCGTCTCCCTGGTCAGTTTGGTTTCTGTAATTTTTTCACCCCTGGGATGCTGCTTTTGTCGGCGAGAGGCAACTTGGTTTTCTCTCTCTGCCAGGAACCTGCTACAGGAGTGGGGTCAGAAGAGATGTTATTTCAGACCCTATGTTAGTGTTGCTCTCTTCTGCTGCCCACCTTGCAAGACCCTAAAGCCAACAAACACAGCCATAAGAAAAGAGAGACAAAACAGCCCCACGTGCATCACAGAGTCAAGTAAAGCAGGTCACAAGCTAGCAAAGTGAGGCTGCAGGTGACCTCCAAAAACCGAGAGCAGACCAAATGCCTCATGCCAAAAAAAGACCTTGCAAGCCTTGGGTTTGATTCTTATTCATCAGATACAAAAGAATAAGGACCATATTGGATGGCAAGGCTGAAGCACAGGACTTCATGCAACTTCTTCCCATGCAGCTCCTTTGGGCTTCACATGGGAAACTCCCTTCCGGGTCATGAAAGCCTTCCAGCAGGTAGGTAGGTACACTGACAGACAGGGTGAACAAGCAGGTGTACACTGTGCCAGGCACAGACGGTAGATAGGCAGGTTTTTAGGTTACTGTCCTTACAGGTCATGGCATTCAAATGTCATAATGATATTAGAAAGAAGGAGCTGCATTTGTAACCACATCCCTGCAATCCCTAAGCATTCCTAAACATGGAGCATCCTGCAGCCAGCTGCTGCAAAATGCGTTTCCCTGTGTGCGTGTGTGTGTGTGTGTGTGTGCGTGCGCATGTGTGCTTGGGTGTGCATGTGTCCATTAATTCAGAATTACTCCAATTACGATGCTTTTGATGCTCCAAACCCCTCTCTCTAACCCAAAAGAGATGGAGAGCCCTCGGCCGGTCCAATCAGATCATTTTCCCTCCTGCCTGCAGCAGATGTAAGCAATTTACTTTTTTATTTCTGCATATTCAGTGCGAGCGGAGCTGCTGACGACTTTTCACCCCCGAGCCTGCAGGATTCTAACCCTATCAAATTAAAGCATTTTGCTCACTTATTCCCAAACGCTCGGCTGGTGCTAAGCAGGCATCCCGCTGCATAGCAATGGCGGGTGTTCGTGTCCGCTCATACCCCGAGCCTAATCAGAGATTATTAAGGAAAATATACAGTGCTTTAATTTGATGAGACTGGTTATAGGTACTGCAGTTAAAGGTCACACTCTTGCGTGTATCTCCTTCCGTCGCTGTAATATCTCCCTCTCGCTTGACAATCCTCAGCTCCAAACAATAGGCCAAGAAGACACGTTTATTTTTGTCACGCTGTGATGAGCTCAATAGGGATAAAAATGAATTATTTAAAGTTCGCATAAACAAACAACCTTGTGCCAGGTTCCCCTGCTCCTCTCCACACCTCTCTTCTCCCCCCCCCACACATTTTCTTTTTGAGTGTGCGCGTGCTCTGTGTAGCACTTGCTTTAAAAGACCATGCTACAGAGACGTGCCTCAATTGGAAAGAGAACCCAGTTCGATGTCAAGGCCAGATCCGCGGATGGCAGATGGTCAGTGCCTGCTCCGTAGCTCCTGTTGCTGGCTAGCCGGCAACGTCTGGCTGTTAAAACCTTTTAGGAGCTCCGGGGTGGGTTCTAGTGTTAGGTGGTGAGAGAAGAGGACCTTTCGGCTCCTTTGTCTCTCAAAGCTTCCCTCCCTGAGAGGAGTTAATTGAGACATCCAGCGCTGAACAAGCACATAAGGCCTGATCTGGTGAAGTGCTGCACTCCGTGGGAGCTGGGGGTGCAGATCCAGGGCTGGGGGCGGGGGGGGGCGATGAGCTTCCCGTCTCCTGCATCATAATCCGCTCGCATTGCAGTCTAAATTTGCACGGCTTCCTAGGGAGGGAGAGGGAGGAAGGCGGGGGGGGGTCTGCAACAATTCAGCATTTTCTCTTCTTGCGGCTTTAACTCTGCTGCCACTAGTTAAAACAGAGGTGTTTTCGTCTCTTGCAAAAGCTGTGTGCTGGGGGCGCGGAGGGGGGAAAGAGCCAGCGAGCGAGGGAGAGAAGGGTGGGTTCATTTTAATCTCCTGTCGAGCCTAATGGTTTGAGCATATGTGTCCATGCAGCAGACCAACAGCAGGCTTATTTGCCTCCAAAATTTACATGAGAATTGCTTTATGCAGCTGTATGTAAAAATTCAAACCGCACAGTGTCACTGTATCACACAGGTCAATCCAAAGCCCAGTGTCATTATAGCACGAGACAAAGCCTCTCTACTTTGCTGGGGCTTCCTTGAGGACTGAAACTTGCTTATTAAAAACAACAATGCAAGCCTATTTCCACCACCCCCATCTTCACCCTCTGGATCCCACTGCCGGTCCTCAAAGGCCCCCAGAAATACAGGGGTGAGGAGCCCAATCCTGCTCTCCTCGGCGTCAGTGGGCGTTTTACTGTTGACTTGAAAGGGCGGCGGGATTGGGCCCCGAATCATTTTGTGCCGGTGCATAATCCCATTAGCTGATTCTGGGCAGAGACTTTGCATACCCACATTCCCGATGGGCAGAGGCTGAAGGGTTCACAGAGCTTCGGTTTCAACGCTCGTATCCTGAACAGAGGCAGATCTGCTCAGGCTGCTCAGGTTGCTAAAAGCATCCTGGACTGTCTGGTAAATTCCTGGAGATGGCCCCTTTTATTTAGTTTGGGTTTTTGTTGCAGGGGGTGCATTGGGGGATGGATTTGAGGGACCCCTGCTAGATGCTAAGCGTACCTCCAGAGATCCCACAATGCTCCATGAGAAATCAGCTCTAAACAGTCACATTAGCTGGATTATATTCTGGTCCATCCACGGTGTCCCAGCATTTTAGCGGGTGATCCAGCCAGCCAGCCTCCACACCCCCAATTCTCAGTGCAATCTGGACTCAGAGGTCTCTAGGCACCTACTAGTTTTTACTGCGGTTGCATGACCTGACTCTGCCGTGGGATTTCCCCAGAAAACGGTCATGTGAAGGAGGGAAAGGAAAGCTCAGCGAGCTTTTGCAAACTTTGGGAAAGTTTCAGATGGAGGTTTGGGGTCGTTTTTATTTTGTCGGAACCAAACATCCAGCCTTAATATCCTTCATGTGCAGACCCTGTTGTGCTTCTGGTCTTTGATCAGGAAGAACTTGGCTAAAGCCAGCGCTCAATCAAGGTGCAAACTCAGAAGCTTTGTTTTAAATCACTCAGGTCCCATCTGCAAAGCTGTGCAGAAGCTGTCAAATATAAGCTGCAGAGACATGTGGTGCAGCAATGCTCACGTCTTGCAGCGTGCGGTGACAGCAGTGCAGAGCCATTAGGAAAAAATAGGATGCTTTACGTATATTAGAACTTAAACACAGATCTCCCTTCAAGTACCCTGGAAGTTTGGATCCTGGCTACCAGAGGAACAGAAGTCAGATCACTCTGCTCAAAAAGCCATATGAGTAGATGGGGAATCTCTTTTCGCTGACAGCAATGCGGGGGTTATGACACGCAACTGGGGAGTTCTGTTTTCATCAATGGGAAAAACGTGGCATTCCTGGCTACATACTGGCCAGGTCATTCCAATAACTTTCTACACTCACTTCAGAGCGCAGAGCCGCAAATGATCCCCTGTCCCGGTCTTACACTTCATAAATAGGATTATTTGATTTATAGTTGCTTGCGGTAAGAAGAAACAGACTCCATGACCCTACCAGTCCTACCTTCTGTATTCCACAGGGCAAGCTGGATGCAGCATGAGAGAGGGGTACATTGTCCCTGCTATGAATAAGTAAAAACCGTTCCCTTTCCACATTTCCCCCATTCCCTGATGAACAGTCCAGCCATTCAACCCACCAAAACACTCTATCCAAAACACTCTATCCAGGCTTCACGCAGGAAATGAAATGCAGGAAACACAATACCATAATACACCTTCCCGGGGACAGCGTTGCCCTTTCTTGCTAGGATTGTAATCATTCTTCAGAGGAGGGATCATTGCCTCGCTCTGCACAGCAATCCACTGTGGAGCGTGGATGGTATGGAAATCCAGGAGGATAAGTCCTCCTTTCACCATTCAGAGCTTCACTTTGTTGATAAGAACTAAGAGAATGAAAAGAAGATGGGGTTTTTGATATATATATATATATTTTTTTTTTTACTCTGGTGAATGGAAGTGATTTGACTTCAAATACTGCTGTGGCAAATATCTTTCATCGCTTTATCCTGCTGGGTCCTTTCACAGGGGAAGGTTATGACTGCCTAGGCCTCTCTCTTCTCTGCTGACTGGACCCTTAGGCACTCTCCTATCTTCTCCTTTTCATTAATTTGCCCTTGTATATGCCTTTTGGCAGGCCAAATGGAGCCACGGTAATTCAGACGGAAAGGTAGGCACAGCGCTCATTGCCACAGTAACTCAGCTGTGTCATAGCAAGTGACCTTGTTAAAGCAAAGTGGACCTGATTTTACCTTGCAATGAGACGTGAAGCCTTTTCCGAGGGACAGTACTGCAAACCATCCCTACACCAATAAACCTATTGATCTCAGTGGGGCTACTGGCATGAGCAAAGCTGTTTATGTGAGTGGGTTTTTGCTGGTTGGTGTCCCTATCCTAACGTTCACATTAATCCTGAGCGTGACGGAGCCAGGCCCTATACGAGTCAGGACTTTAAAAATCATTGTGAATGGATTGTAGAATCGTTCTCACTTGTAAGGCTACACTTTCATGTAACATCACTCATACATAATAGCAGCAACTCTGGAGACAAGCAACCACTCTATTTTCAGAAAGGAAGAAACAAGACGTATTCAAAGCCCTGCAAAGCACAAACTACTGGCCCAACCAGGTGACGGTAAGGATTAGAGAGAAGTCTTTTCCAGACCGTTGTGAAAACATGGCCTGTGCTGTTGTATTCATATAGATGACTGCAGCAGAATTGTGGAAACAGGGAGAAATTACATGTTTCCCAGATTAGGGACAGATCGAATACCTTTCACAGTCAGTTGCAAGGGTCCGGGGATGTGGGAGTATTTAGGAGTCATTTTTTTCTGACTTTCACTCTACAACCCCTCTCACCAGATCCCGGAGAGGTCTGTTATAAATATAAGCCAATGAGCAAAGCCAAATCAAAACTGACATGCAAAAAGCATGATGAGGCAGAGGAGACATGGTGCAAAAGATCAAAGCAACAGGCAAATTAAACATAGGGGAAGATAAACAAGTGGAGGAAAGAGAATGCATGGGATAAAGGGAATAATTAACAGATAGCATATGCTGTATGGAGCACCGGAGTCCCGCTAATGAGAAGCAAACAGTGGGGTTTTTTTTCTGCCAGCAAACAATTCAGGGCTTTTTTAAGCTTTGAGTGTTTGAGAATGACATGACGATAAACTCCATACCTAGGTACTCTTCTCATGTTCAGTGCACCATGACGCCATCAGCCAGGTTTGCCTTCCAACAGGTCAAATTAACTTTTAAGCCAATGCATCCAGCTAACCTTCCCACTTCCCTCCAGTCAGACCAGTAGGATGTTCATTTCTATCCTTGCCCAAGTCCAGGTTCTGGAAGTGTTGCTCCCTATATACTAACTTGTCTCAGATGCTCTTTGCTTTCACTCTTGGTGTTTCTTCCATGAATACCAGAAGACGTTGGGCTAATAGTCAGAGCAAACCTTGGAGCAGCTTGAAGTCGGCCTAGGTTAGAGGCTCATTAGGCCCGGGGAAAGATTAGGCTTGTGGAAAAAAAGAAATTTTTCCTCCTTATTCAATGATACCCCACAACACATCTCTTTTGATGATGACGCGGGGCTCTGACCACTCAGTGTTTTCTCTGGTTGTTGCCTAAGTTTTTGGCTATGAGAAGATACCAGTTGGGTGTGAACCCTTATGCATTTGGGAGGCAGTTGTAGAGGCCAGTGCTTTTCTGGAGCAATAGAACGGCCTAACCTCAGGTGCAGGTAGCTCTAAATGGAGCTGGTAATAGCAGTAGCAGAAGTACTGGTAATAGCAGTGGTAACAGTAGTAGTAGAGCACTCTTAAGGGCAGGTTGGGAAGTAAAGCTCCATGATTCCTAACCTGGCTGCCTGAAAGACCACAAAGACTCCCTAGATACCTTGTTCAGTGCTAACTGTTTGTGTGGCTTAATGCAAATCCTGCAGCACTGAGAAAGAGCTGTGTGTGTGCGTGTGCGTGTGGGTGGGGGGTCATCATATGGGTCCATGTAGCATCTCTGAGTTACTTAAAGCTCTGACAGATTGTGAAAAGGGTGAGTCCTGGTCTTCTGGCATCTAGGGTGGTGGTAGTCTTGCTTTGAAGGTCCTCCTCAGTGAAAGGAGGATAATGCAAGAATCCCCAGAAGTCAGGTGAGATAAAGGAAATAAATTAAACAAATTAGCCAGAGGCTCTCTAGCAATATATATAAAAAGGAAACAGGAACAAGGAAGCAGGGTCACTCTGCAGTGAGGATAGAGATGATATTATAGGTCTGGCTCCAAAGTGAAATAAATTCTTCAGGAAGGATGATGATGCTGAAGATGGGGGCAATGCAGGATGGGCAACAGGAATAACGAGTATAGAAACAGAACATAAACCATCCCAGGAAGACTCAAAATTTAAAGAGTTCACTGCTCTCACATTAGTGGGCCCAGACCATCTTTCTCTTGGAAGGCTGAAGGAACTGCCACGTGCCGTCAGAGGTGCAGGTATAAAGCCCAGGTAGTGCCGTATAACTAGAGAACAACAAATGTAAAACTTGTGAAGGAATGAAAGAAAGACCGGTCAGACCAGAGCCTAATGTTATAGAAGGGCTTTACAACAAATTTTGAATGGCAGATTCATCAAAGGCATGGAGGAAAATGGAAGATGTGGTAAAATACAACATGGATTTATGAATGGCAGATTGTATCAGGCTAACCTGGTCTCTCTGATTTTCTAAAGAGAGAAAATGAAGCAAATTCATCTAGATTACAGTAAAGTACTTGATATAGTGCCACACAGGAAACTGTTTGCTGGGAAGGGGAGCATATTCAGGTAGGCAAAGGATGGGCAGAGAGGAAGATAACAGTGTCTTGTGCTGAAAAGGGAAATTATAATCTAAAGCATACCTAGTGGATTTTTATGTGATGGGTCTTGGCACTGATGTTGTTTGACATTTTAATTAATGAGCTTGGCACAAAAAGTAGGGCATGCTAATGAAATCTGGTAATGGCATAAAGTTGGGAGGTGCTGGAGATACACAGGAGGATCAAAATATCACAGTGGTTGACCTTGAGGACAACAGTAACAGAGATGGGACAGAAAGGACAAGGACAAAGTGTAAGGGTCATGCGCATAGGGAACTGATCGTTTGGAAACAGAAGAAAGACCTGGATGTACCCAGCAATCACAGCATGACTATGAGCCACCCATGTGATGCAGCAATGAAGAAAGCAAATGTTAACCTAGGATGCACCTGTTGAAGCATTTCACGTACACAAGTACTAAAGCTACTGTACACACCACTGGTGAGACTTCATCAGGAATGCCGTAGAAAGTTTTGGCCACCTGGGTTCAAGAAAGGTCAATTCAAATTGGAGCAGGTGCAAAGAAGGGCTATGAAAATGAACAGAGCAGTAGGGAACCTATCTAATGGGAGAAAAGCCAAGCAACTCAGCTCGTCTAGACTAGCAAAATGAAGGATCGGGGGGATATGATTGATGTCTATAAATACACTAGGGGATAAACACCAAAGAGGGGGAAGAACTATTTCAGCTAAAACACAATGTTGGTACAGGAACAAATGGGTATGAATTGGCCACGAGTAAATTACTTCTGAGATGGACATGGACAAGTTCATGAACAGGATGCTACAACATGGCTTTCGTGATATGGCAAGATATGACATGCTGTGCGATGCTAGGACATGGTTGCCAGTGACAGCAGGGGACTCGACATCAGGAAGTCCTGTTCAGTGGTATATTCCCATGTTTCTAGATAGCTTAATAACCCATAGAGGTGTAGTGAGCTCCTTGAGTACCTGGGGCAGGGTGGGAGGATCCTCATCCTTGGAGATGGGGGGGATGAGGATGAGGGGCCATTTCCTGGGTCAGATCATATGTCTGTCTTGCCTAGCATCATCCAGTGGCAAGGAGCGGATGCTGAAAGGGAGAGTGAACTGGGTATGGCCAGGGTTTTCTCCACTGTTCCTCTCTCACTTGCAGCCTCCAGCTTTTAAGGTCCAGAAAGTTATAATTCAGACGCTGTTCAAGATCCCACATCAAGACTGTCAAACTGGTATTTTGAAATGATTCAGAACGGTTTGCTCATGGCTGTCTCCTGGGAACAGAGCAAGAGTCCAGTTTTGGGACCAGAGGAGTTATTTAACTAAAAAGATTTGAATTAGGGGAGGACATTTCCTCCTCTCTAATGCTAACCATGAACTTGCCGTTGGTAACACATTTGGCCTGGCATTTCCTAAGGACATGTCTAGGCATTCACTATTTATCAATTACAGTCTTAACCTTCGATTTCATGCAACCTATATTGGCTGTCTTCAGCCCACGGGGAATTGTTTTTCTGGTGGGGCACTGCACATTGATTTCCTTAGGGAAGATTTAACAGAGAAATGAATGGAGTCTTAAAACCATTCTGCAGTGTCTGGGCCTAGGATTTGAAAGGGGAGCCTCTTATACAGGATGCGCATCTCCCAGCTCATTATGATAGATATGGAGACAGGATGGCACAGACATTTCCTGCCTCTTCCCTCACTTTCTCAATCCCAGTCCCTTAGGCATGACATTTCCAAAACCAAACCAATACTTGGAATAAGTGAGAGGAAAAAATAGAAAAGAAAAAAAAAATCAGGGAAAATACCGGAAACAAATAAAAATCCATCCATCTGAATGTTTATCCAGTAAACCATTTTGGGCATCAGCCCGGGGGAATTACAGTAGAGTGGGAAAGGAGCTGCTGTCAGCCATTGGGAGCAGGTTGCCAAGGATTGTTTGCTTTGGTACTGTTGAACCTGATGGTTTTGATTATTTTTATTTCTAGCTACAGCTAAAATCTTATCAAGTTTAAAAGGAACAGGCTCCAGAAACATTACCTACTGAACAGTAGGCTAAGCCACTGTAACTGGCATGGTTTCCTTTTTGCTGCTTTACCGACTAAATGACTCAAGGGAGTGATGCCTTTTTACGTATTGTGGATAGGAAATGCATCTTGACCACTAGAGCTGGCGGAAAATTTCTGGATGAATAGTTTTATTAACTAAAAAATCCAATCTGGGGCAGACCAGAAACATTCGTGAATTCAGGTCCAATTTGATGAACAGTTTCATCCAGAAAAGAGGGAAAAAACATGCTGAAAGTTGAAGCATCTACTGTTTAAATAGAATACTTTTGAAATAGACTATTTATTTGTTTTGGAAATAATATTTTAACACCTAATTTGATTTAAAAAGTTTCTAAAAAAACGACAAAAGTGAACTAAAGTGTTTTGATGTACTCAAGCTAAATAATCAACCAGTTTTCTAAGTGGGGGTGGGGGTGGTGGAGAGAAGCAGAACCGAAAGTTGTCATTTCAGGTAAACTCAAGGTACTTTTTCTCCCTTTCCCTTGACTTATTTTTCATTCCAACCATTTAACTGAAAAGGAAATTATTATCTCTCAAATGCCGATGAATAGGGGTCAAGCAAGACAGCCAAGGCCTTCGACATCTCAGGACCTTCCGGCGTTCCCCTACAAAGTACATTTTCTTCAAAACAGGAGTTTCTTTGGTTTCTGCATACTCTAGTCAATTGAGAATGTGGCTGGCGCTAAGTACATCATCACAAGAATATGAGAACTGTACTGTCCAGATTCTACTACGCTTCTGGGATCATTGTAACAGCACATCTGGGACGTCCAGCTAGAAGGATGAAGGGGACCATGTATCCCTAGGCATTCAAATGACCTAAAGGTATAGCTGTGCTTTATCCCCATATGCAATAGCCTTGGTTACTCCCTTTCCTACTGATAATAGTCAAGTGGACGTTAGCTTGATGCGACATTAGGGCACACGATTATCACCAAACTGGCCACTTCTTCACAGGATGAAAAGATACAGCTACTCTCGTCTACTTCTCTGTAATGAACAGAAGGTTATCAGAGTGCAAATTGTTAATTAGTTGTCAAAGAAACCTGTTAAACTTTGAATGACCGTGAGTACACAGACCAACAAACACGGGGCCTTAGTACACAGATCTGTCGAGCGCTTATTAATGTACCAGGATAATTTCAAACGGTCGAATTCAATTTACCCCGTCTACATGGCTATGCGTGAGGTGAGAAGGGCCGCTGTTCTGCCTTACCTAGCACACAACCCTCAACAACAACTGCTGATGAAAGGCAAAGAAACCAAACAATTAGTTAGAATGATGCCTCTTAAAGAAAACGGATTTGGGTGTCTGTCTTCTAAGAAAAACTCCGTTACCGTATACTATCAATCTCGGTTTGACTGGCAGTGAATTTCCTGGTCTAGTCTGCTGGGAACCTTAAATGAACATGAGCAATTATAAACCCAAAGTCTGCAGCAATTTGTAGGCATTATCTCAGGATAATTGCCCTGAAACATTCACGTTGAAAAGCAAAAGGTAGATAATTTAAAAATCCATCTTTCTCTGCCTGCATTACAGTTTGGGTGTAACACCCTTCTCTCCTGCTGGCATTGTATTGGGATAATAAAGCCTGGAATTGGTCCTTTGAAAATGCGGATTGCAGTTTGTTAGGAAGCAAAGAGAACAATCTCGTTTGATCTTTCTTAGTTTTATTATTCTTAAAAACCAAGGCAAACTTAATTTCTTAACACACACTGACAAAAGCCAGAAAATTAAAAGTCCAAGTAAAGAACCTGCCATGAATGAGCTAGAGGACAATGGTGCTGCCTTCAGGACCCACAGCAAAGCTTCCCTGCTTTCTGTCTTAGAGCAAGTACCCTGTGGGAGCTCCAAGTTCTGGCCTATTCACAAGAAAGGAGCTGATCTTTCCCTGAGCTGAGATCAGGTTTCCCTACCCCTAACTGAAATCAAAGATTTCCATGCCCGCTTCACAAGTGAAGGGGAATCTGATCTCAGCTCACCATCAGCAAGAGGGCAGCTTGGAACCAAGACGCACATCTGGACAAATCTTATATCCTCCACATTCATTTTTAGGACTGTATTATTAAAACATGGGGATTGCTGCATTTTTTCCCCAGGCTTTAGTATCCTCAAGAACTACGCTTGCCGTCTCATATACGTACCCCTGAGTACACATAGACACAAGTACATGCATCTAATGAGTTGTGAGGTTAAGATATAAAAGGCCCTTGTAGAATTTTGCTTGGCCTGATGATATCAAAGCACATATAACTTTTTAAATGGCAATATTGTTTTTTTAAACAGACACATACTTTATTCCAATGAAGAGCCAGGACCTTTTGCTGCTGCCTTGTATAAGAGAGATGGGAAAGACCCTCTGCATAGGACACAGACTGCTGTGCAGTGGCTTAGCCTGTAAAGTGTCCAAGGTGACCAAAGTTTAGGTCAGACCAATGCAAAATACATTTATAAAGGGGTAACTAAAGCTAGGTAGAAAATCTGAATTAGTCCAAACAGAAAGCTGTCCTCACCTCAACCAAAGGCAATGTGGTAATCAGTGCTAGTAAATAAGAGGTGTGCATGTTCAAAAATCAAGGGACCAGAACTGATGTACTAGAAATTAACTCTAATTGGGGGACACATTGAAGAGAGCCTGGGCTACTCCACCCATCGCCCCTTTGGGGGCTATTTCAAATAGAGGATGGGGTGGAGTCAGATGAGCAAGCTCATGGCTGTCAACACCAACCGGTTTTTGGATCCCAGGATTCACCATCTCTATTGTCTTGAGGGAGGGCTTGGAGATCACGGCCACTTCTGCTTGTTTTGGAGAATCTCTGAATCTCTGAACAACATCTGGAATCTGCTCCCATCAATTCCCTCAAGCATCTTTTTCCTTTCCTACCTCATTTTTGTTCTTTCCTGATTTTTCCTTTTAATCTTCTGCTTAAGCAAAAAAACCCAAAAGCATCGCTTAATTTTCAGATGGAGCTACAAGGAATGACAGCTTGGGAATCAATAAAGAAGCCAAGGTTATTTATGATCTAGTAGGTATCAATGGATTTGCCTTTTAGAAACGGATCCTATGACCAGACAGGGGTCAGTTCTCGAAGGTACCGAGTACCTCCAACATCCACTCCCTGGGATTTCAGGAGCCTGTACTGAACCTCAGGCAGTCTCAAACTCAGAAATAGCAGAGGTGCATGGGTTTTTACCTCCTCCAGCTCTAATGACATTGCTCTAACTACCCATTTCAGCTGCTCTTGTTCCTTTTTCCTCTGGAGAATCTAGCTCTTATTATTATTGCATGCATTTGAGGGGAAGAGTGAAAGGTGGTGGGTGGCAGAGGGAAAAGGGGATTTTTCAGCAAGGTTGCCAGCTGCGTGAGGTTGGTGACCTGATTTCAAGCAGACTGGAGGTACTCCATGACCCCTGTAATTTTACTGCCTCTTGAGTTATTGTTTGTGATTTTCACTGGAGTGAAATGATACATTAGGGAACAGTAAGGATTCGGGATGCCCACAGATAGACAGAATATAGAGTACCTACCAAAACAGCTGCTGTACCTCTGGCAAATATATATTTTTAATCCCCTGGAATGGAGACTCCAACTGCCAATCCAGATCCCCTAAGGTGTGGTTAATTGAAAACACCAGAGAAAGGGCCATCTTTTACAGTCGTGAACCCAGTTCATAGTGCAGAAACTCTACAGGCTTCTGCAACTCAGTTCTCCAGGAGTTTAATCCAGATTCACGTGCCCCTCTTCTCTGCCGTGGGCTGTAGCTTCTGAGCACCTGCCGGCTTCCCTTAACGCCTGCAGAAAAGACGCTGCTGATTCGGATGATGCTGAGCTTAGTGGATCCAGCACCAAACAGGAAGGGATCATATTCTTAGCCTGCTTAGCAACAAACCAGTGACCATTGAGAGCTACCGTCAGGCTTAAAAGACATCCGGAAAAATATCGATCGCAAGTGAGTTGGTGTCAATCCAGGGAGAAGATCTTTCTTGGCGAATGAGGAGGGACGGTGTCTGTTGGCAACAGGACAGCCTATTCAGGTTCCAGCTGGAATTAGAGTTGGCTCTAAAAATACCTTTTTCTGGGCAGTTAAAGCCCCATCTGCAAATTTATAACAACTGTCTCCAATTTTCATATATATCGACATTTCCCAAAATCAGTCACAAAAGTAAGAACGAACCTCAAATGTTTCAATTTATTCTAAATTTCCATACTACATAAAAACATTTTTTAAAAGAATGTCCAAAAAATGCTGTTTCATTTTTTTGGTGAGGGGAACATAATCTTTGTCTTTCTTTCTTTTGACCTTTCTCCACTAACAAAAATGGGACAAAAGGGATAGAAACGATGATGGAAAGAAAACATTTCAAACAAAAGGTTTTCAGGGAGACATTTAGCAATGCAACAATTTTGGCAAGAATTTTTGCTCGGGTTGAAAAAAGTTCAAAAAGTACAAAAAGTTCGGAAGGCAAATGTTGGTTCAGTGTTTAAACAGGTAAAAAAAAAAAAACAGTGTATCCAAGATTTTTTTTTTTTTTGCAGATAAGTGCCATCAAGAGTTACTAGATTAAGACCCTCAAACCAAAGTCCTTTTTAATTCCACCAAAAAAAATATTTAAAAATTGAACACAGGCTGTAGTGGAACAAATTTCCTTCCTACCTGCTCACTTCCATCTGGACTGAGGGCCTGCGAGTTGGCTTCTCAGTTAATAAGACCGACAAGGTTGCTAGCTGTGGATGATGGCTTTGTGATTTGGAGGCCTTTCTACCTAAACTGACATGCTTTTCTAGATTTCAACTACTGACCTATAGGTTAAAAGGCTTTGCATCAAAAACAAGTAAAACACCAAACTACCAACCACTCAATACATTTGGCAGCTGTACTGAAAAGGTCTCCTCCAGCCCAGCCAGGACAGTTTTTCTAGCACAAGCTGGTGGGAACTGCTCTTTCTTTCCTTTCCAGGACAGGGGTTTCTAACAGAGCAGCAGCATCTTAAACTTTAATCTAATGTAACCTTTAATCAAAGTAAGCCGTCACTTATGAAAGGTTATACCTCTCTGAATTATAACAGTGGGAATAACTTTTTGGGTAGGTATGACATAAGGGAGGACGTGCATCTACACTGAGCGCCACCCCAATCCCCTTCCTCTGCCTGCTCTGCTGTTCTGCTTTCTGCTCCCTGCCTGCCCTGTTGTTCTTGTTTCTGTTCCCTACCCTATCCGCTGCTGTTTCCTTGCTCCTTCCCCAACCTGCTACATGCCGTATACAGAGGCTGCCCATGCAGCTTGTGGCACATATGCCATGGGTTGGCCACCCCTGGTCTATAAGGTGCCCCTTTGCCCTGCCTTCTGCTTGGCTTCTGGCTAACACGGCTAAGTACTTCTCTAATTCTTGTTCACTTCACATTACAGCCTTAGGGTTTAATTAGGACTATGACAGGCAGAGCTGCCATAATGGGGGAACAGAGGTGGAACGGGAGGGCAGAGGTGAAGTGGCTGGAGATATCCTAGCGTAGCACGGCCCAGACCGGAAGCAGACCTTCCTAGGAATCAGGTTGGGGAAGGATCATGCTCAGCTAACACCGACTATCCTTTTACAAATGGGGTAGCATGACCCTCCTGTCATTTGGAGGTATACTAGCAGCATAAATTAGGTATTTTCAGCCCGCGTGGCCCTGCCTTTCGAGCGGGGCAGGGTTGCTGGAAGTGCAAACAGCCTTCTTGTGCTCAGATGCTTCCCTTCTGCTGCCTAAATCAGAACAGCAGGGTAGGTGAGGGGTGTATATGGTTGGAAAGGTTCCCTCCATCCTCTTGCCCTTCAAGTGCACCTGGTCTATGTGATCTGATTTACATGTTGAGGTCAGCACAGGATGCCAACAAATACCGGCACAAAAATGGCATTGGTACTCCTCGCCTTTCCACGACAATTTTGCTCAGCACACTTTATAAACAGCATTTTCAATGCCTTGGACAGCAAAAATGTTTACAGCCTCCCTTGCTGGGTCTGCGGCTTAATTTAATTTTGCACGGCTAAGGCTGGAACAATCACCTGATTCTTTGTGTACGGCTGGCTTTTAGTGGTCATTTCTGAAGTCTTACTGGTTCGTAACCTCTGTAATCAGAAGACCCGGTTTTAAAAAAAAAATGAAAAAAAGAAAAAGAGAAACTAAGTGAACAGGCAGGAATCTGTTCATATTATCCCTTCCTAGCTGTCCGGGCTTTCATCCTCTTCTCTCCCACACATGCCCTTATTGCTCTGCTACTCACCCACCAATGAGGGTCTGTCAATGGCACTGAGAGGTCAACATCAAAGCACTTTTACAGCCAGCAGCTTGCAGCTAATGCTGGCATTATGGAGAGAAATAGAGAGAGAGAGAGAAGCATAGGGATTGAATGAATAGCCCTCTCACACAGAAAGAGACCAAAGAATAGAACAAAACCTCCTATTCTCCCACTCTTTATAATACTCCTGGGCCGAGTGTGCGTATGTGGTACACAGCTGAGTTTGAACTGCATTAGCACTCTTTCAGTTTACAAACAAGAGGCCTAATTTAGAAGAAAAATCTCCTATCTGATTATTTCTTTGTGTTCACCCATGTGGTAAAAAATGTCTGTACAGAGAAGGGAGGGGGTGCTACTGAGGTGGCTTATTAACTTCTCAGGCTGTATCATGATTGTGAAGGGCAATTGGAAAATCATTATTCATCCATAATTTCCAAACTCAAAAAGCAAAATATGAAGTCTGGAGGGAGTGCTGTTGTGAAAACAGAGCAGGTATACCTTGTAGCCTGTTAGCGGGACTGATTCAAACCTCCTCTGCCCACTCTCTCCTCTGCCAAACTACTGCTGAGCTGATAACAAGAGTGGATATCTTCTTGCAAATATATTTTTCAGCTCAACCAAAGTGATGGGTTGATGGAGGGACCACTTAGTGAAAGGTTATGGCCTGTGCTATGCAGATGGTCTCTTTGAGCCATAAAATCTCCCTTTGAGCCCAGGAAGTTAGAGGGGTTATCCAGAGATTCCCAAACTCCCTGTATTCATATAGCAAAGGCATTGGTCCAGAGATGGCCATTGGTTGTACCTGGAGTATCGTGATCTTTTGTTTTAGGCTTATCTGAGTGAAAGACTACACTATGACTTTTGGGGCACTGGTACACATGACAGTTGTCATGATGTGCACATGAGGAAAATGTCATTTGTGTGGCTTAATGGCATCACACATTACGCGTGTGCCAGTTGTGGGGGTTTTAGATGAGTTTGCATTGTTGCAAACTAAATTACATCCGGATGTACTTTAGTTGGCAACGGTGCAGTGTGGGTGTCAGCTCATCCCCCAGCTGCGGGAGGGATGGGCAGGCTCCGCAGAAAAAAAAGTTCAGGCCCTTTGCCGCTTCTGCTCCGGAACCGAGGGGCCAAGCTGCCAATGGGCCAAGCAATTCTCTTGGCAATGGCAGCACCATCTGGGCGGACTGCTAGCCGGCCAGGTGCTGCCCCACCTTGGAGGCAGTACCCGGCCCAATCCAGCTATTTCCCGAGCCCGCCTGCTGGAAGCCGTCTAGGTGCTGCTCCCCAGGTGGGTTTGGGGAACAGCTGGATTAGGCTGAGTGCTGCCTGTGAGCTGGAGCAGCACCTGGCATGCTAGCAGCCCCCCCAGGGGGCACCGCCACCACAGAGGGAAGGACTGGGGCTCCTTGCAGCTGAGGGGCCACTTGGCCCACAGGCAGCTATGGGCAGGCTCCAGCTCCAACAAAATAAAAATAAAAATTGGGTCCCTTGCTGTAACGTGATAGAAAAATTGAAAGGGTGGGTTTCAATTAAAAACCCAGCATTTCAATTTAGGGGGCACAGAATAAAACCCTGAGGACTAAACCCCCGTCATGTGTACAAGCACCTTAGGTGACTAAGCCTCAGCCTGCTCTGAGGAAGTGAAGTTAGGACCAACAGTCTTGAGGACATGAATGCCTGTTAGCTTGAAAGATTGACTGGAAGGTCAGCTGGGATCTCAGTTCTGTGAATATCTGAGGATGTCTAAATACATATTGTAAGGGGCAGCAAGGAATACTGCACAACATGGTCCAAACTACGAAGGGGTCTGAGCCTTATGACTAATTCAGAGCTGAATTTCCCAGAAGTCAAGAAGAGCTGGAGGCACAGATCTAGTTCAGCATCTTGACTAAAAGAATCCCATACACCCCTGAGGGAGGCCCGCTCCAAGCACAGCCCCAGCCCAACCCCTCCACTGGGAACAGCCTGGTGCTGCCCCCAGCTCCAGCATGTAGTGGCAGCCCGCCCTACCCCTGCACACAGATGTGGGGGGCACTCACCCCCCATGCCTCCCCAGGGGTGTGCACAGTGGCAAGAGCCACCCTCCCTCCCCATGTCCCCTGGACAAGCTACTCATGGCTCATGGCCTGGCATCCCCTGCCCCAGTCCCAGCCCCACTCCCTCTCTCACCATGGGGGCCTTGATCTGCCCTCCCCACACCCCTTCCCCTCCCTGCCCCTTCCCCGCAAACTTGCTGGCTGGATGCTGCTCTCCAAGCTGCCAGCTGCACTCCTATCTGTGTGCAGGCTGTGGCTGTGCGCATGCACGCAGCATTTATCTGCAACATTATAGGCCGATAATGGCCCAATCGCCGATAATGTCAATTTTCCTTTTATCGGTGCCAATATGATATGAACCGATGTAACAGTGCACCTCTAGTTGTAATCGTCTCATATTACCCACAGAAGTCACATTCAGCATTGAGTTGCACCATATGTATGCACACTGAGTAGAGGTGTATGTGAAACTGCACAGGTGAAGCCCAGAAAACTTAGTGACCCTACTACCTTGGCCACATTTTGCCTCTTTGAAATTGGAGGATAGATGGAGACATCATAGTACAGCTATAAAAGTTCCCAGATGATGGAAACAGAAATAAAACTAACCTCTGAGATGAACCTGAGGAAAATAACCCTGATCCTGAATAGGTGTGGGATCAATTTGGGGGGAATCTTTGTTTAACTGGGGACTGAAACACCACGTTTGCACTGAGTTTCAGTGATGAACCTTTGAAGCCAATAGGAGCATTTGCTTCTTTTGGGCCAGTTGATCAGAAATCATAACTGAGCTGACATGCATCACAGACGTCCGGAAGAGGAATCTATAACTCCATACACAGATAAAATCTCAAACAAACATGCCCATGCCACATAGCTCCAAGACGTCTCCGTACCCTGAACGAGACAAACAAAATCAATGAGATAAAACTCATATGTTGGAAATTATTCTTAGTTGGTGGGTAAGCTAGTGAGGGAGCTATTCCTCCCATCACTCCCTTTGGGGGCTCTTAATTTCACACGGAGTGCAGGAAGACAGAGAAGCACAATTTACCATTATGGCTGTCACCCTCCCTTGCACCACGTTGTCCTTGGGACAACAGGATGTACTCTGATAGTGTTGTTTTCATTGTCTTGATGGGAGGAGATGACTTGGCCAGACTCAATGAAAGAGATGGCCTTAGATGCAACCACCACTACTTAGGGCTTTACCTAAGTATTGAGTATCATTTGGAATATGGAGACTTGTGCCCTGCTTCTCTCCCTCATGTTTCCTTTTCCTTCCCTATCTTATTTCTTCTCTTTCTTCTTTCTCTTTTTTTTGCCTCTGCTTTCCAATAGCCTGGCTGAGCCAGCTGGCACTGCAACATCATAACATTGCTGCAGGGCTGTGACCTGAAAAGGCAGCTAAAGCAATGTCTTTTACAGTGCATCAGGGATACAAGCCTTCCAGATCCTGCAGCGACTAATAAGACTATGCCTTATGTTTCTCTCTCTCTCTGTGAGGTTACAAGAAAGGGAATGGGCACACCAGTAAGATATCATGGGGTAAACAGGGGTGGGGTTTTAGAGCACAACTACTCCATGGCAACAGCCTCTGTGCATGCTCTTATCCCATGGTACATGAAAAGGATATTTTACTTTTCAAGGAGCAAAGGGTGAACCACCAGAGTTTAGCTTTTATTTACTTCTCAATCGAAGTGCACAGATGGACAGTGGGCACAGTTACATGAGATGCTTACTGCGCAGTAGCCTAATAACGATGTGTCGTAGCGTGCTAGTCAAAAACTATGCTAATACGCTAGTGTGCAGTGTTATTAGGCTACTACCCAGTAAGTGTCATAAAACCCCCATGCGCCAGTGCTATTATGCAGTATCTGTAGTTTCGGCGCATTTACAGCATTTATACACATACCTTTTCATGCTATGATTCGACAGAGATCTGGTGCGTTGCAGCAGACTCGATTAATTGAATCTTCTCTGCACGCAAGATGACGTGCTTGGTGCTGTGTCGCATCCATTTGTATAAATGGCAAAATGCACGTCAGTGCTGAGAAAATGGTGGCGGTGTGCTTTTAAACTAAAACACCTTTGATGTGTTTTAGTTCAAAAGCACATCACTGCCATTTTCTTAGCATTGACACGCATTTCGCTGTTTATACAAAAGGGCTCAGCATTGCATTGGGTACATGTTTAAAAATGCCTAGTGTTAATACTTCATTAAGCAAGTACTAAACTAAATGCGCAGTAACTACTGCGCGTTAATGAACGTGTAGAAAATGCCCAGTTACCGCCGAGTAGCCAACATGCTCTAAACCCCTGCCTTTGCTGAGATCATGGTATCTCGCCCATGTGTCCATATCTGAAGATTCAGCATCAGAAAGCAGCAGAATTTTCTAACCTTGTTACTCTTCTCTTCGCTTCCTGCTTTTGATTGTTTTTTTGTTTTGTAGTTAAGGGAACAGGAATGGGTTCCTAGAACACTTGCAACTTGAGAGCTGACTCAACCGATTTTCCTATTTTTCCTCAACCCCCCCCGCCCCCAATTATTATATTTAATATAACCTAGAGAGCTGCTGGTTATGTTTGTCCCAGGGCCTGCACAAATAAGTTACTTCAATCATGAATATGGGAAAGAGTGGTGCCCCACTGGCAGGCACAGAATATATTGTAAACTTAAAGTAAAACTACGCATGTATTGGCATTAGCAGATTCAACAGAAAATAACTCTAGATTCATACATGCAGATTCAACACATCCCTATATCTCACCCAGCCAAATAGGGATTGTTTTTATTTTACAGATATAAAATCCTCTGTGGCTAAACGAAAAAGGGAATAAATAACACTGTTAAAATAAAAAAAAGCTTTTGCATTTCAAATACTTTTACTGTTTTTGCTTCTTTTTCTCTGCCTTTCTAAAAGGTTAAGAGTATTTTAATGGGACATCTATGCCATAGGATAAAGCAGGCTGATGATCTCTGTACTTGAAACCCTGACCTGTGTTTAACTGTTTGATGTTGTTCAGGAACAGAGTTGTGCTAACATCTTTGATTCTTTGGGCCTGTTTATTATCCAGAGAGGAGAAACACAGAGACCTATAATTAGTACTTCCTGTTGAGTAGCTCTAGGTTGTACTCTGCTCAGTGTCTGAGTTTTGAATGACCTTTTAGGGTGCATCCACACACGCAAGCATGTGCGCTTGCA
>NW_017728911.1:33693882-33697073 GCF_001723895.1 Crocodylus porosus | reverse complement strand
TTTTGCCCTGCACTGCAAACATTTTTTCGTTCCCACACATGCCTCTTGCAGCATCTCAAAGGGCTTTGAGATGCTGCAAGATGCATGTGCACGCTCACGTGGATGTGCCCTTAGAGGTGACTAACTTTCTCTATCAACTGTATATGGAGATTATGTGCCTACCCCTATCTCCTTGAATTGCCTTCCTTGAGAGAGGCACCTATTTGTTTAAGGTGTACAATATCTAAGTAAAGTGTCTTAGGGGCCAGACTAGGTTTTGCCCTCTGCAAGAGGAAAAAAACCAACCTGACTCATATTGAAAACCAGCATGGTAGTAAAGGGGAGTGGACTAGATTTGGAGAAAATGCAATTCCTTGTGCAGGACTTACAATACCAACTCTAAACTTTTATTTATCTTTATGATGTTCACCACCATGATTCATTACTTAGTGAATGTTCATAAGTGCAGACTGTTTCAGACAGAAAATAAGGACATAAATATTTAACCTTTGAAAAAGGAACTCATTTACTGGAATCCCAACTTTATGAATAAAGCTTATAAATATCTCTGATGTATTGCAATCAGCATAATATAATGAGACCACACAAATGGCTGAGTCGTCTTTAACCTTTGATTGTTTAAAAGCACAGATATTCATTTGTATGAAGGATTAGCAATGATGAACACCGAAAGGAGGCCGAACCATCATCAGGCATATGCTCCTATGGAATAGGTCACTGAATTAAAAGCAGCCTTTTCTCCTCCTTCCTAGTCACTGCAACTCAGGTGTAATCTGTCAAGAGGTTGCAAAGGAGGTTTGTGGGGGTTTTGTTATGCTACAAGGAAATTTTTACCCTTTGTCTGAGGCTGTCTGAATAGAAAGGTCTGTTACTGTCATATACTTAAGATTTCAAGCTAAAGAGAAAACATTTTTTCAGGAAAAGTCTGTAGTTCCTTGCAAAGTTCTGCTACCTGTTGTGGCCCTTGTGCCATCTCCTTGTGCAGTTTTAAACACCTCACTTAGGTATATCATGGCAGAGAAGTTCAGTCTTATGAGGATAATCATACTTTGTAAGGCTGGTTTGGAAAAGCTTTTAAGTAGAAAATAATCCTCCTGTTCGCCCCAGCCCCTATTGTAGTATATTGCAATAATACTCAGTACCCCTTTCCTTCAAAGCGCTTGACACACAATTACAGATTAAGCCCACCATTATGTCTCTGATATAGCTATTATTATTTCCAGTTTACAGGTGCCAAAATTATGCTCTGGGAAAATTAAGTGGCCAAGTTTGTATAAGGTGTCTACAGTAGGGAAGTGAACCTGCAGGCTCATACTTGAGCCACGAGCCTGTCCATCAGAAATTCTATATCGTTTTTCTTAATATATGTATGAATTTGGGAGAGATCTTAATTATAAAAAATACAGTTACAATACAGATTGATGCAACATGCTCAGCTATCTAGTGCATTAATTTTCTCTTGAAATATCTTTTTACATGGAAAAGTTGTATTTTTTTTTATATATACATATTTTAATATATATAAACACACACACGCATGTATGTATGTACTGTATGTGCATGAGTGCATGTGTGTGTATATATGTAACAGACTGCCAATGTGGGCTCACCAGATTGACTTGAGATACTTACCCTGGGCTAGAGACAGTGCCGGTGAACTAGGAGCGACCCCAAGGGTGGAGCTGGGGAGCCCTGTCCGGTGGGAAAGGAGAAGCCAATCAAAAGAAGAGGTTTTCAATCCCCTCATTCGCAGGGAAGGGGGATGGCTGGAGTTGGGGGCCAGCTACCCTGGGCCCTGGTTGGTCAGTGTGCAAGCCAGGGTGGGACGGCCGGAGGAGATAAAAGCAGCAGCTGAACAGGCCTGTGGGAGCTGCTGACAGCGACTCTGGGGAATGACGCAGGAGGCCTAGGAAGAGCTGGGGTGAGCTGACCCAGAGGAGCGAGCAGAGAGACCCCTCTGAAGAGCCTCGAAGGCCCTGGGAGAGGAAGGCAGCGGCAGTCAGCCATGCCTCCAGCCCTGCAGCAGAGAGGGAGCAGCGGCCAAGGCTTGGGGCAGAGAGCTGGTGCCCTAAGGCCCCATCGCAGTGTGTTGGACATGTCAGGCGTCCCGGAGGCTAGGGGTGGCAGTCAGCTCCCCACTCCACTGCGGAGAAGCAGCAGCAGCCAGGAGCATAGGCAGCATCCTTATCCAGAGCAGGGAACTGGGCTGGTGAGTGGAGGAAACCTCTTACCTTCCCTGGGGATGGGGGACAGCAGCAGGCAAGGCACTGGGATCCTGAGGAGTGGCAGAGTGCCAGGACGAGAGTCCCTGGGAGCTTGGGGTGCAGGCCGGTGCTTGGAGCGGGATTGGTGAGCGAGGCGTGTGGGGTGCCCAGCCAGTCATCTGGAGCAGGGGTTTAGAGCAGCGACCCCTGGGAGATGCCTGTGCTGCTAACCCTCTGCCACTGACTGCCCCAGAGAGGACTCAGTCCTGTCCCTTATTCTGCAGCTGATTGTCATCGGCTGGAGTCCTGAGCTTTGTGCTTGGGTCATGCCAATTGCTGCAGGAATCTGTTTGTTGCTTGCCTTTTTGCTTGCCACAGAGGGTCACCCTTCAGCTTCTTTGTGGGGTTGGGGTTTGAGTCTGATTGCTGCAGACCGGAAAAGCTTACACTGTTGCAGTTTGTCGGTTATTGGGAAGCCTGTTGGACCTGCTGGAAGTGAGCACCCGGCTTCCTTGTGGTAGCATCTCAGCAGTGGCTGAAAGCTGCCAGTTCCCCGACCTGTGGTTCTTGACTCAAGGGTTGACTAATGCATTCGGGTTTGTTTTGCCACTTAAGTTCACTTGTAAATAATCTTTCCTATTATTCTTGTTTTGCAAATAAAGTGTAAACAGTTAAATCACTTAAGTGTTAGATCTTCTTGGGACCATGGGCTGCTCTGTGGGGAGCAGGGGCCGGCTGGAAAGTAAACTGGTGCTGGCCAGAAGCCCTACCCCTCTCTCACCACACCATCCCTGATATTTGGGCAGAGGTGGCAACTACTGGGCTGCCACCGGGGTTTTTATAGCTATCTATCTATCTATATATATATATATATATATATATATATACACATACACATACACACACACACAAAATGTATGTATGTATGTATACACACACACACATTCATGCATATACATTTATATATCCTTCCATGTAAAAAAATAA
>NW_017728911.1:33692432-33693871 GCF_001723895.1 Crocodylus porosus | reverse complement strand
ACATTCATGCATATACATTTATATATCCTTCCATGTAAAAAAATAAGCTATTTTTTCCCCTAAGAAGCCATTCTGATTTTTTTCCCAACATGCCTTGCTTATTTTACAATACTAACATAGAAAATTGGGGTTGGAAGGGACCTTCGGAGGTCATCTAGTCCAACTCCCTTCTCAAAGCAGGACCATCCCCAACTAGATCATCCCAGCCAAGGCTTTTTCTAGCCAGGTCTTAAACATCTCTAAGGATGGAGATTACACCACCTCCCTAGGTAACCTGTTCCAGTGTTTTACTACCCTCCTAGCAAGAAAATTCTTCCTAATGTTCCTAAACTTCCCTTGCTGCAACTTGAGGCCAATACTCCTTATTATGTCAACTGCCACCACTGAGAACAGTGTCACTCCATCCTCTTTCGAACCCCATTCAGGTAGCTGAAGCCTGCTATTAAATCCCCTCTCAGTCTTCTCTTCTCCAGACTAAATAAGCCCAGTTCCCTCAGCCTCTCCTCACAAGCCATGTGTCCCATCCCCCAAACCATTTTTGCTGCCCTCCTCTGGACTCTCTCCAACTTGTCTGCATCCTTTCTATAGTGGGGGCCCAAAACTGGACCCATGACTCCAGATGTGGCCTCACCAGTGCTGAATAGAGGGGAATAATCACTTCCCTTGACCTGCTGGCAACACACCTACCAAGGCAACCCAGTATACTGTTAGCCTTCTTGGCAACAGGGACACACTGTTGGCTCCTATTCAGCTTATTGTCCACTGTAATCCTCAAGTCCTTTTCCGCAGAGGTGCTGCTTAGCCAGTTTGGCTGCAGCCTGTACCAGTAAATGGGATTGTTCTGTCCTAGTTTCATAGTTTCTTAGTTTCATAGTAGGTAGGGTTGGAAGGGACATGAGCAGATCATCAAGTCCGACCCCCTGCCATGGCAGGAAAGAGTACTGGGGTCAAACGACCCCGGCTAGGTGTCTATCTAGCCTCCTTTTAAAACCCCCTAGGGTAAAAGCAAGCACCACTTCGCTTTGAAGTTGGTTCCAGATCCTAGCTGCCCTGACTGTGAAGTAGCACCTCCTGATACCTAGCCTGAACCCACTCTCAGTCAACTTATGGCTGTTATTCCTTGTTACTCCCAGTAGTGCTGGGGGGAACAGGGACGTTCCCAGTGCCTGCTGGTCTCCCTTGGCCAGTTTATAGATGGCCACCACCACCCCCCTCAGCCTTCTCTTGTGGAGACTGAACAGATTCAGGTCTCGTAGCCTCTCCTCCTGATCATGCCCCCTGACCATGCGAGTGGCCTCCTCTGGACCCTCTCCATGCTGTCCATGTCCCTCCTGAAGTGCGGCACCAGACCTGGACGCAGTACTCCAGCTGCGGCCTGACCAGTGCCGCATAGAGGGGGAGGATCACCTCCCTGGACCTGCTCGAGATGCATCTGTGGA
>NW_017728911.1:33657868-33692378 GCF_001723895.1 Crocodylus porosus | reverse complement strand
GTCCCCACACTGCCGGCCCATGTTCATCTTGGCATCAATGACGACTCCAAGATCCTTTTCTGCCTCTGTGCTGATGAGAAGGGAGTTCCCCAGCCGGTAGGTATGCTAAGTGCAGGACTTGGCACTTCTTGCTGAACCTCGTGAAATTTCTTTAGGTTCAATCCTCCAGTTTGTTCAGGTCTCTCTGAATCCTAGCCCTACCTTCCAGAGCATCTGCTACTCCCCCAGCTTGGTGTCATCTGAAAACTTACTGAGGGTGCACTCCATCCCATCTTCCAGGTTGTTGATGAAGACATTGAACAAAACTGGCCCCACGACCTACCCCTGGGGCACCCCGCTTTATACTAGATGCCAACTAGACATGGAGCCATTGATGACTACTCTCTGAGCCTGATGATCCAGCCAGTTTTCTATCTACCTTACAGTCCATTCATGCCACCTGTACTCCTTTAGCTTTCCTGCAAGCTTATTTTCATTAGTCTATGATAAGGATCTGAATCCAAAACCCAAGAGGCCAAAGGGTAAGTCACATACTTAACAGTTAAAAAGCAATTGTCATACATCCACACAAAGACATTTTGCACCGTGAGAAGTCAGTGTTTCTCAGATGCATACACATCAGAAAACATATCAGTGTAGAGAAAAAACATATCTATGGTAGTGTGGGAATAATCTCAACTACTGAGACTTCATTATTAATCTTAAAGACAGTATAAGCTCCTCTCACCATGTTATTGCAAAACAACCTCTTCCACAACATGCTTTCAGTATTACATCATAAAAGTGGCATCAGAAAATGGTTTATTGTAAATTGCAATCCAGATTGTCATATATCCACTACACCTCAAGGAATCTGAACTCTGAAGTCGCTCAGAGATAGGGTTACATCAAGAAAAGAGATCTTCCCTGGGAGATAAAACAATACAGCACTTCTATGTCTTACAGATGTAGGGAGAAAGCGAGCCGTTGGAAATGGACATCAAGCTGGGGAAAACTTTTCTGAGACTAAAAAGCTTTTTCCAGGAAAGTCAATAAAGGAGGCTTGTTTCCTGAGCACAAATACTTATCCGGCCTCTCCTCCTGCCTTTATACTGTAATACAATGTCTGTCGCTGATTTTAATTAAGTCTGCTTCTATCACTTTGATTGAAATAAACAGTTGATCTTGCTATCTACTCGAACACCGCAGTGTATATTATAGCTCGCACAGCACATGGTAGTGCTTATGATGTCAATAACAATAGACGAATCACAAAACTGCTTGTAGCAATGTTTCATTATCTTGTGGGCCTTTCTTAGGTCTTCTGTTGCAGGCAGAATTTTGGACTATTTTTTTTTTTAAAACATGATTTTTGTATAGCCAGTAATTGAATTACCTAATATTGCACTGAGGTGATTGCAGTTGACCAAAAAGATGGTGACCTTTGTATTAAGTGCAAGTGACTTAGCTGCATGCGTATGATTAGAGCCAAGCTAAAAATGTCAAAATTAGAAATCGTGATATACTTTTCAATAGAAATTTCAACTATTGGCCCCAAAAAGGGAGAGGGAAAACTAATGAAAAGGCACATATTTCTATTTTCTCAATGTTTCATGTAGATTTATTTTGATACAGTTAGCCAGGGATGGAATTAGGTGGAAGGATCAATGACGGTCTTTAAACAGTGCTTCTAAAATATTAATTAAATCTTGAGAAATAGGTGAATAGCATTCTCCTATTTTTACAGCAAGGTAAATGACAAGACAGAGAGGTTGAGTGATTTTTCACAAAATTAGTTCAGACCGGTAGGCCAACAAAAAGTCGCTAATTAAACCACACCTCCTTTTGGAGGCAAGATACTATGTATCACAGATTTGTAGTGAATACTTTCCCCCGGGGAAGTAAATTACAATTAAAGGGAAGTTGAAAGAACAAGGGCAGAGCCAGCTAAACATTAAACTGTATATGTTGAAAAAAAAAATACAACTTTTTGGCTGATCCACATTCCCTCTATAAATTACAGCACAATGTAATATATCATGTCTCTGATACAAGAACAGCATTGAAAAGAATAATTTAGTTTCTTATACATAGTTAATGATGAATTACCATTTACATGTTTCATCATTCACCAGTATATATGGCTACAATTCAGGAATCATGACAGTACAAAATCTATTACTTTAACAAAAGATTTGTATCAAACAATTATCTTGATGGTTTCTGTCATGTTCTTGGAGTAGCAGTGTATTCAAAGAGCTCTGTGAGTTATCTGCCAGTTCTGGAAATTTTTTACACACCAATGAGTCTCCCTCCTCAATCGTAAAAATGTAAAAGAAAAGATAATGTTATTTTTTATGTGCAACTTAGGAATGTTAGCATCCTTTTTCACTCTCCTCAGGACGGTTGCAGTCAACCACTAATCTCTCCTATTCTTTCAGTTCTTTAGGATTGCTGGATAAGGCTAGATTCTTTCCTATGCTGTTACTCAACCATCATGGAGGAACTAGTCAATTTTTGAAGGTGGAGAGGTTAAGGGTATCTTCTCTAGACAAAGCAACCAGTCTGTTTTGGCCCATGCATGCAAAAGGGCTCGATTCCCAGAAAACAATGAAAGACGCAACATAATCTCTTTCTCTTTTTGTGATTTTTCCAAATAAACTGTGGGTATCATTCACGTAGGAGAACATGTAAAACTGCAGACTAACTGCATCTTTCTTCGTTTTGTGTATGACCACATAGAAGCCTTTAAATTAACTCCTTGAGTACTGCGTATAATCCATTCCTGGGTATTACGCAACTGTTAAATCCTGAACTGTGTGATTAAGATGGCGTGCCAGGAAATATATTGTGCACGATGGGGACATGGGATTAGGACTGTGAAATATTCTGATGCTGGATTAGCTATCCGCTCATTCTGCAAGCTTCCATATGTCACTTACTGCCATACATCTAAACGTATGAGCAAAATGGACAGAGTGAGCGTCTACCCTTTAGCGAAGCCTATATTGGATCTATCGTGGTCTGCTATCGTGTGCGTCATGTTAAAGTTTCACCCACATCAGCAATCCATGTCCCAGCCCATAAAACGTCAGCTGCAGGCATTATAAAGACCAACAGGAGAATACCTCTTTCCTTTCTTAGGTTTAGATAACTCAGCAAATGCCTGATTCACCCTCCACCTCAGACCCTTCACCCAAAATTTGGGTCTGGTAGCTTTATAACGGATAGACGAAATGAAATGTTTTACCTTCCATTTAGTCAAAAACTTTGTTTCTTGGTCCAAGTCAGGGCATCACATCCATTTACTGATAGTGTCTCTTATTTTTAGCTTCTCATCAAGGAAGTTTTCAGTGAATCTGTCAGCTGCCTTGATTAAATCATATGCCTCGGCTTTGAGCCTGTTTTTTCCTCAGTTGACATCTTGCCTTCAATATAAGCTTCTGCTTAGGGCTACCTCTTTCTTGTTCAACCTGTCAATCCTAAATTTATCAAAACCCAAGATGTGGATATCCTTTTAACCTATTTATCCACATTAGATAATTCTTGGCATCTCCCGAGGGGATATTTCCGGGAAGGTTTCCACTCTTCTGCGTGTCTATTAGGCTTCAAGGTTGTCACATTTATGCAGTTCATTTATAGCTCTGATATTCAGTTAAAGCCATGTCCACAGGGTTATGAAGTGCTGTTGTACACAGATCTAACACTTCTTGTGGGAGCAGAGTCGGATGGCTCTTTTTGAGGTCCCTCATGCTCGAAGATCTTCCCTTGCAGATAAGGGGCTTGCTTCTCCTCCGACTTGCAGCTATTTGTCTCTATTGACTTCAACAGATTTCCTCCTGATTGACGTGGTACAAGTAACACAAGAATCAGGACCAACGTTTCTATCAGATCCTGCCAGACCATTTGATGCAATACCAAAAGATCACCTTGTAAATATATTATGTTTAGGTGAAGAATTAATATTTTGACCTGCCCTCCACCTATCACCTCACCCCCTTCCCAGTTTTGCAAGAGGGATATCAGGGTCTCAGATTTTCTTACTGGTCAAGAAGTTCACTGATGTAAATTAGGACTGATGCGTGTCCTAAATTTTGCATGGTTCGGTTCATAACACAGTGCTGATCTGGACAATCTCCAGTCTTTGGGGCGGTCTGAAACCAGAGCTGGGCATGAACGTACACCTCGGATGCTTTATAGTTTCATAGTTGTTAGGGTGTGAAGGGACCTGAGCAGAACATCAAGTCCGACCCCCTGCCATGAGTAGGAATGAATGCTGCTAAAAACTTCCTTTCAATGGAAAACAACAAGGTAAAATACCTGGTTTTTTTTTGGTTTGTATGCTTACATTTTCATTATGGAGGTGGGACACAGGGCTAGAAAGGGCATGCAGAATGCTGCAGAATCAAAACCCACGTCCTTATCACCGTAGCTGCTACTTCGACTACAGCGCAAAAGCTCTGGATCACAATCCGCCCAAATCCAGGTCTGACTCTGTACAGGCTTGCTTCTCCTGAAGCACCATGGCGTTTGATCGGCCAACCTCATGTCCTGACATTTTACACAGAGAGACACATTCTTCTCTGGAGTAACTCAATTCGTTTAGGAGACCTCATCTGAATGAATGGTTTGGGGATGAATCTGCCTGCAGTTGTTTTACACCAGAAACTGTCCATCTGTGTTAGGAACCATCAAGGGTTCCACCAGTCTTGCATATGGGGTATCCCACTCACTGTATAGATAGTTCAGCTATGAATGTGACCACAATAAAGGCCCAAAGCAAATTAGATAGGTTTATTTGGAAGGCAGAACAAGTTAGGTCCATATCTTAATGCCTCATTGCTCTTTTTCTCTTGTGAAACGTATTAGACTTTCCGGGATTCTCTGAAGCTCACAAACGTTGACATGCATTAGTCAAATGCCACATCCTCCCCAGCATAGAGGAAAAAAGAAATGAGAGGGAAGAAAAGAAGAGAAAAGAGAGTCTAAAGTTAATATTTGCCTCTGGGTCTCCCTGCACATCTTATCTTGCCATCATTTGCTTGGAAACTCGGCCCCTGCAATATACCTTGAATCTGAGACCACATGGGTATAATGGCTCTAAATGAGCGAATCTCTTAGCAGGATCGGGGCTCAAGTCCAGCATTTTCAGAGTTTCAAAGGAGTTTATGAACGTGCTATTCCTGCTGCAAATCGATTGTCAAATCCCTGGAGTAAAGATTGTGGGTTGAGCTACTCTTCATACTTTTATCTGGGCAAAGCATTTTATAGCCATTAAGTAACTAACCCTCACAGTGTTCCCTGAAGAATGGGCGACTGGTGCCTCCTGAATTTGGGGGGGCACCAGATTGCTGACAAGGGGGCAGGTCCTCCAGTGGCCGATTGCTGAGCCAGTGGTGAAACTGGAAGCGTATGGCTGATCTCAGGGGGTGCACATGCACCCGCATGCACCCCCTATGCATCGCCAATGCCCTGAAATGGTGGGGAAGCACTGTTACCCCTATTTAGAAAATGGAGAAAACTGAGGCGGAGAGATGTACAATGCATGAACAGCAAACATGAGTAGAAGTCAGTCTTCTAACTCTTCAGATTATGGTGCTGTTGCATACACAAACGGATATGTGCTGCTGTGATTCTGAATTTGTTTTAAATAAAAGGACTCCAAGTAATTTTAATTACAATTTTTCCCCACATTCCTGTGTTGTGCATATTATTTTGTCTCACACAAGATCATGCAAACACAACCTATCATTATTAGGTTAGAAATCAATAAGAGCAAATGAGGAGGCCAGCTTTGCTACATTTACACTACAGGCCAATTTTATGCTACAGGCTGCTTTACGCCAGTCTGGCAGTGGAAAGGGGTTTCAAGATGAGTGTAAATGATGTCTCCTTTAAGCCCCTTTATAGGGCCTGTTTGGTGGGAAGCAACCGGGGTTCACTGAGAGCCTGACCCTTAATGTTCCTCGGATAAAAGGCAAATGTATTTTTGGTTACAACATCGTGCGGCAGATCATTAAAATAAAAATCAGATACTTGTGTTTATTGGAGGAGAGGGAGCTGAAATCAGGCTGAAGACCATTGAATCTTCCAGGACATTAATAACCAAGAACCACTAGAAATAACCATGGTAACAAACAGTAGCTAAGTACAGTACAATCACCCTGATTACCATAGAATTAGCACAAAACAAATGTTTATTTTTCCTAAATACGTGTATTATGATGATGATGATAATGTTAGTAACTACCCCAAATTACAGAGTAGTTGCCTAAAATGCCAATGGCATTGCATTAAATGCTTTGCTCTGCACTTGTTTTCAGACTCACTTGTTCTAATTTGTACAAGAAGCGTATTTATAACAGACCCTTTCCTCTCTCTTCCCTTCGCTTCCTCTGCCTCTCCACCAGGCCGGCTAATATGAATATCAGTTGGATACACCCAGCACTTTACAGCTGACCGCAACCCTTTTCTGATGTTACACTCATTGCACTATTAACCTTTTCACGAAGCTCTCACCTAAGACAACACAGACCCAATTCTTACTTACACCCAGGGATTGAAGGTTGATGGGGAATTATATCATTTAAAGCAATGCCTTCTTATGTGCACACACTTTTTTGGCTATGGGTGCTTACGGCAGCAGTGCTTATAATGTTTAGAAAGGCATTTAAGAGAATTGAAAAGTGTGCCTGCAAAGGGAGGTGTATGACTGTAATCATACTGGTTTGTCTACGCTGGCATAATTATACAGGCATAACTGGTAAAATTGTCCTGTAACAAGCCCGAAGGCCATGCTACAATCGGGAAAGTGAGAACCCAGCCACGCTCACGCTCAAGTCAGTTGTGGTTTTGCCACTAAGCACAATTAAATGCAAGATTGGACATGGGCTGAAACATGGGATTGTGTAGGATCCGGAGAATAACACTGCCTGACCATCACAAAAAAGAAAAGGCAGCAACAAATAGCTGGAGTAAGCCTGTTACGTTGATTTACAATATTTGGACAATGGGCCTGATTCGGATCTGGCTTCGTATCCATGGTGCTTCAGTAAGATTGATGGAATTACACCTGATTTACGTCAATGTAAACTAGAAACAATGAAGTCCAAAATCTGTGCAGGCCTGCACAGCCTGGCTAGCTCTTCAGCTGGCATAAATATATGTTATTCCATCAAAGTTAATGAACTTAGATTTATTTACACTAACTGATGCATGCATGTGTGCCCACATAGGGTGTATATATTTTTCTGAGACAGGAATACACGCACACATTATATATACCTATTCACATATATATTTAATTCTTGCTATATATTGGGCATATTTCTCAGCATGTGACCCTGCATTATATTATGCTATTATAAGTACATATTATACCTTTTGTATTACTGTATTCTGATATATAATTATTATTTATACAATCAAGGGCCACATCCTTAGAAGTATGCACAGTATGTATTGAGAAGCCCAGAAAGTTGAAGTTGAAATCTAGTCACAGCCTATCAGGCTCACATCAATGTGAGGCATAATGACAGCTGGCATTCGGCTGTTTTCAAAAAAACCTTTTACAGTATACAGCACCATGCTTCGACACGCGATTGAAGTAATTAGCTGCCGAGCGGCTGAACGTACCCCGCAGAGCACTGGTGTCTCGTCTGACACATCTGGGCACAGAAAGTAATTGAAACAGCTGCTTCTGCCCATATGGCAGCAAAAGCTGGTGGTAGAGAGCCTGCTGCCTGGGCTGCACCAACCTCCGGCAAATTAGCCATCATTAATCCCAGGATCTGACCAGCATACGCACAGCCACTAATCAAGACATCCAGGGGAGGAGGGAAGGATGAGAGTGGGGAGGAAAGGGCCTTTTTAAGACTATTCTTAATGGCTGCAAAGTTAAAAACAACAACAAAAAAGCACCCACAGCCCTCCCTCACCAGACACTTTCTTCAATCAGCTTGTCTAGGTGGCTTCGCCCACGCTATTCATTAGAGGGCTGCTAAAATAGCAGCACTGCTTTCTGAAAGTGTCATACTGATATATGCACATGTCTAGCATCACACAAAGATTATAAATAGCTGCATGTAAGCTAAGAACCTGGAATTTTTTTTTTAACATTTTGGTGGAAGCAGCAATGGAGCCAAGGATCTGAATCAAAACTGCTTCTTCTCTTGGTAATCAAGGTTTCTGGTGTTCTTTTTGGAGAGCTCGGTATAGGTACAGAAACATATCTACGATCCGTTCTCATTTGGGCTTTAGACACTGTTTCTTTTTATTGACTTTTTCACTTGGATAGAGTTGCTCTGAAGGATGCATCCCTCCTTTTTGCATTACCACTCGTTTAGCGAAGAGCTTGTTCTTACACCTAATGACTGGGATTCACTGTGGAAACATGGATAAATACAGAAAGGGAAAAAAGGCTTTCTGATGATAGTGTTCAGCAGTGTGAAACACTGCTGGCATAGTCAGTCACACTGCCCCTCATCCTAGATGTCACAGTGCTATTGGATAAACCCATGGTTTCAGTGAGAAAGCCTGGAAATAAGCTGCAATGCCTCTACACTAGATAATTATATCCTGTATACTACAAAGTCTTGTGATTGTTGCCTCTCTGTATCTTGTATTTGGCCATTCTCCTCTTGCTGCATCAAAAGTAAATTAACAGACATATTAGGCCAGGTACAGACATTACACTTTTACCTGTATAAGTGATTGGAAACTGTCTATGCCCATAACAGAAGTTCAGCGCGCACTGAGTGGTTTAAAAATGGCAGAACCTCGTCTAAGGTGGGCAGCCTGCATGCCCTCCCCATGAATGTGTGCGCTGTTCACTACCGATCTCATCTACCCCGCTTACAGAAAACCATGCAACTTAGATCGATTCTGCCTTGGGCTTTTTGATTGTCTGTGCCTAGCCAATAGTGTACTTGATCCCTCACTCAAGTTACTAAGAAGCATCATCAAAACATGTTGAACCAAATTACCCTGTCCACCTATAAAATGATCACTTCATTTTTCCACGACCCTGCCCGCCCCCCTCAGTTTTCAGAACCACTGGGATACTATAGGGCAGAAGATTTTGCCAAAGTAAAACATGATCAACAGAATGGAAATTTAAGAATGCTTCTCTTAACTGTACTTCGGATTTGCTCACTCACTCCAATGGGCTTCCCTTTTTCAAGCTGGTATTATGATGTATACACTGACTGACCATGGTGCACAAATACCTGTGCATATCCTGATGTCAGTTTTAGCTCTGCCATGCAGTTTGGGGGGTGGGAGTGGGGGAGCGTGGGGGATGTGTGCGTGTGAGTGTGACAAGGAGAGACAGACAGACAGAGGAAGGTGTGATAAGAATCCGCAGATCCTATCCTGCATTATACCAAGGACTCATTGTGTGATTTGCCTCAGTTTACCCACCTAGAATAGAAACTTTAACAAAGATTACATATTACCAAGATCACTTTCCCCAGGATTAGAAGAAGATTAGCCAGCTAACACTGACTAGGTTGGAAGACAGTTGGGAATTGCTTATGGATGCAAAATGAAGAACAAGACAACACACAAGCCCCCACCGCAAACAATCTCTATGCTAGATACTAACCTAACCCCTGTGTTCATATTCTGTCTAGTTCTGCCCTGAAGCTTGCTGCTCGTCCTTTAGGACCTGTGGTCTCTTGGAGCAGGGACCCTTTCTTCCTGGATGTTTGGAATGCATAGATATGCCTGAAAAATAACTAATAAATAATAATGCAATATCTTCCTGGGATGGAGTGAAAAAAACCCTATATTACTACTGCACTTCAAGGTTTTCCGATGAAAGTCATGCAAGTGCAAAGTATGTGTTATACCATGCAGTCAGCATTATGACTCTCCTGCAAGATCATTTAAGGGACTATGAGCTGTGAGAAAGCAATTGCATTGGTAATTAAGAAACAGAGCAAGAGAAATTATGGAGAACATATGAAAAGCAAATGTGTCCTCATACACTAGATTTCTCCGAAAGGTTTGCTTGGAATGGTATTCTCTCTAGTAACACACTCCAAAGTAGCCCGAAAGTTTTCCACCTTTCTCGGCATTGCTTCCCGGTACATAGGCATACCGAACTTTTCCTGGATAACTCTAATGACATAAACTCCAGGGCCTTCCACAATGGCATGAGCAGCATGGCGAATTTGACAGCTGTTATGGGTGTCAGGGTGCCGGGTTTAGTCTTCCCTGGCTTCTTGAGCAATGCAGGTTGGTTCACGAGATACACCAGCTTCGAAGCGCGGGGCGAGTGAGATGGCCTCTTGTGTTTTGTTTACGAGAATGTTGCTTCCATCTATCTACATCTGGGAGGGGTGGAAGTATGGTGTTAATGCTTCCCTTGACACTTGGATCAAGTAACACTGCCAAAACATATTCCTCCCTTGCAGACATCCCAGTGCTTCTGGACTCTGAAGACAGCTGGAAGCTATGTCTTCTATCAAGGCGTCTGCAGCACGGTCTGTTCTTTGGTTTCAAGTTCACTTTTTATTATTTCAGGGCTGCTTCACTGGCAGGGTACACCATTTCTTGTACTGTCATAAAAACTATAGGAAGAGTGACTGAGTGATTTTTTCCCCCCTTCAACAGCATTGGTTATTTATACTGAGTTTTATTTTAGTAGTTCAGTTACATCCAGTATAGATATTCTGTAATAGTTTTGTTTCAGCGTATCTTCTTTTTCACTCCTTCCTTCCTTTCTTTTTCATGTCCTTGTGACAAGGTATTTAGCAGAATTTGCAGATCTGTTGGAATCTGACAAGCCGTGCTGAGGGTTTCTGCTATGGCAGCGGTCGGCAAGTATTTTGGGCAGATGGCCACTTACTGAATTTGGGCAAGCTCCCAAGGGGCATAGCCTTGCCCCTTGACAGATGCTCCGCCCCCTGGTTGCCATCTTGCGACTAGAAGTCCTGCCCCCTAAACCTTGACCCATGCCACCGTAAGTCCCTCCCCTTGAACCCAGAAGTACTCCTTTCAGCAAGAGGTTTTACCATCTCTGAACCACGAAAAATATCAAATTATATTTTAAAAAGCAAACATCTACCATGTTCATTAATTTGATTTCAAAAAAAATATTTTTGTTCTGTTTTATATGTGTTTGTGTAGTGTATATAGAGGTGATTGCACAATAGCTTAAAATGAAGTCTTTCTCTTGTATATTGTGGGGGGTGGGTATAGGTTTGTGGGGGGCTGTGGGTAATATGGGGTGTGGGGGAGGGCACGGGTGTCTGTGGGGGTGGTTAGGTGTGGGGTAAAGGAGCATGTGGGTGTGTTTGTGGATATGTGGGGTGTATATGGGATTTGCAGGGGGAGGGTGGCTGGGGCGTGTGAGGGGGCATGGATGTGAGGGTTTGTGTGTACGGCAGTGCAAGGGGGTGTGTGGGTGCATGTGTGGGACTCACCAACAAACATCCCCTCCACCCCTGCCTATACACACACCATCTCTGCCCCTGCCCCCCCCCACACACATACCCTCTTCCCCTGCCTGCACACACACACCCTCGCCCCTGCCTGCACACACACACATACACACACACACACCCTCTGCCCCTGCCTATACACACACCCCACTCCTGCTCCTGGCCCTGGGTACCAGCACAGCCCATGCTCCCCAGTCTGGTGATGCAGTCTGGGGCCATGTGGTGCTCAAGCAGTGCAGGGGCAGGAAGGCAGGGAAATGGCCCGGGGTGGGCAGGGCAGGGCTGAGCTGCTCAGTCCTGCTGGCTTCCCCTGGGTCCTACTACACTTGGCTCCTGTCATCTTCCACAGTCAGCCAGGAGCAAATAAATATTAATTTACTAAAAATTTTCAGGGCTCTGTGGGCCAGACAGAATGGCCTGGCAGGCTGGATCCAGCCTGTGGGCTGTGGCCTCAACTTGCAGCTTATGGGCTGTCAATCATGTGCCTCAGTGCCCATGCTGCCCCAGCCTCCTTCTTTTTCACTTAGGTATCTAAGTGTAACCCTATTCCACTCTGTTCAAGCTCCTGAGAAACAGTTTATGCAAAAAGTGGTTGGCTCTTCCCTCACTGTTTTTTGTGACTTGGTCCTATGGCTAAGATGATGGTATGTTACAAAAGTAGGTGTGCTAATGTTTTTTCAGGGATCTGAGTAGGTGGAATAGAATGGAACTTAGGTGCCCAATAGATGCAACAAGATTTGGCTTACAGTGTTTGAATGTGGGTTTCTTTGGGGGGTTTTTTGGTGGCCAAAACAATTCAATTCAATGTATATAAATCTGAAATGTTTTGATGGACCTAAATGTGTCATTTGGGGTTAAAAGTTATTTTGGTTGAAAATTTCCACTCATCTCTAAGTGTAAGAGGGGACACAGGGGTGAATAAAAAGAGCACAGCTTTGAAAGTCTGGTTCTGAAGCTTGTGGAAAGTGAGTGGAATCAAGCGAGGAAAGATAATGGGGGAATGACATGGACAGCCATAGGAGAAAAGGAGGATTTTCACAGCATCATGTTGGATGAAATTCTGTGCGACTTAGCTAAGTGCTATCATATCTATGGAAATACAAAGGGTAACATGAAGGGTAACAGGATGAAATTAAGGATGGGAATACTTTAGCTGAACATCAGGAGAACGCTCCTGACAGTGAGCTTGACTAGACCATAAGGCAGTCTCCCTGAAGTGATCCATCCCTTGGGACACTTAAAACTTCGCTTGACAAAGCACTAGGAAAAGTGCTGCAAATGGAACAATCCGGCAACAGCAGGGGAACAGACGAGGCAATTTAACAGAGCTTTTACCTCTTTAATTTCTCTGGCTGAAAAGATCTCGGGCTGGTTCAGAGAAAGAAAAGACTTTCCCTTATTACAAGGGAGCGTGACACCCCATGTGCATCAGCTCCCACGTTACTTATCTGTGCGTTCCCTCACAAAGCTGCAGAAGTGCCCTTTCTAAAGCCCAGAACCTGAGAGAGGAAGCATTCACATGTGCGTGTGGTGGGGGAAGCTCTTAGTTTTAAGGAGGGAAAGTTGGACTTTATAGAATTCAAGGGTTTCCTCTTAATAGCAACATTAAATATTCTACGTGTGCGAGCACTTGCAAGGCTCCAATGGCAAACATTTAACAAAGAGATCCCTTTCCCCACTTTGTTCCACTACCTATATTTATGAATCCAATTACATTTTTCAACAAGAGGATCAGTGTTTCCCTTTCCAATTCCCTCCCCAGTTGGAGCCCTGGGCACATGAACGACACCGTACAATTAAAGCAGTTAGCACAACACCTGGATTACAACTCCGCAGTCAATTGGAGGCCACGTGGTATGTTATTCTAAATCTAAACTAGTCCAGTATTCTGGCTCTCTCTCTCTCTCTCTCTCTCACACACACACACACACACACACACACACACTTTATGGGAGAGACGGTGAAAGTCTCACATTTGATTTCTGTGGCTATTGCTGGCCCATTTTTTGTGCTGAGTGGCAAAACGCACCGGATGGACATCTCCAATTTCGTACTGGCCTGTTGTTCATGAGGTTATGCAAAAGCAAATTAACTCACTTTAAAAGATCAGCAGTTCTTCATGCTACCTGCCGTTTTACCTTCAGGCCACTTAACCTGTATACAAGTTACCAACTGCTAATTTGTTTGTATTGCAGTAGGTTCTGGGAACTCCCGTCCTAACAAGGCGCTGGGCAAAGATAAAAGAAGAGTGTGGTCCCTTTCTCAAAGAGTTTACAACCTAAAAAGCTTAGCTACAAGATGACACTGAAGCCTTTTGTCTACGTGAACCAAACAAGGATGCTGGCCAATGGGATGCAATGCTGTCTTTCTTAAACCTGGGTGTTTTCCGTTGGCTAGACCAAGAGTGCTCAACCCTTGGCCCCTGGGCTGGATACAGGGCCCGTGGCCCTGGCAGGCCTTCTTAAGCATCCAGAAGCATCCAGATGGGGCAGGAGTCACGGTGTCAGTTGCCACTCCCTTGCCGTGAAATTTCTCGACCTGTGAGGAGCCCTGTGGACCAGATAACATCGCCCTGTGCAACAGACTGCATTAACGCATGGCAAGATCTAGGCACGTGGGATAGTTCCACAACAGAGCCTGTTGATCCTGGATTGGCCTCGTCAGCCATCTTCAGACCCACAGATAAAACTAGCATGGAAGACAATCATCTGTGAGGGACTGCTAGAGAAAACAAAAAGCTGAATCCAGGTGCACAGGGTTGGACCAGAGCGCTGGACTGTACCCACAGACTGACCCTACATGCCAGCCCAGCCTTCAGGCCTTCCCCCATGCCACTCATCCAGCCCATGAGGTGGGAAGGTTGGGCTCCACTATGTTAGACTATGCATGAGTTCAGCATCCCACCTGCTGAAGAGAAAAGGTAGGTTTTGGAGAAAATCAATCTTCATAGTCCAAATTATTTCATCTTTATAGCTACAGGCATCACCCCACTCTGGAGAAACCAGAGATGCTGTAAATGACACTTACCTTATTTTCCCTGAGCTGGTTCCCTCCCTGCCTCCTCCACCCCCAACCTCATTGGATTCCTCTTATTTCTTACTCAGCCCCTAAACCCCATCACTTTCTCTTTGTCCTTTGTGTTAAGGCTTCAAGCAAATAGCTTTAATGATACTTTGAGAAGAAAATTTATTACAGTGGTGGAGCCCTCTAAGGAGCACCCCTATGGAAAATTAATTATAAATAAAATTGTTGAGGGTTTAAATTGTGCATTGACTTGTGAAAACTTCCTCACGTGAGTAAGTTCTGTTGGACCACCTGTGTGAGGAAATGGCCACTGACATGTGTGCACACTGGCATTACATGAATACTACCCTTGCATGTCTTGAGGTCCTGCATACTGCCAGAATTTGCAATGTCCTAGACATTGTTTAATGGTAAATAGCTGTTTAAAATGGATTATGAACACGATGGACCCGATTCTAACCTCTTCATTCAAGCTCAGCAGCATCTCACTCCTTGAATAGTCCCTTTGAAATGAAAGAATCTGGACCAATATACATTGCACTGCGAAACAGGATCCTGCAACCAAAGCCACCAAAATATTTAAGAATGTGCATAAGTTTTTTCATATGAGTCTGTGCATAAATTCATATCCAGCAGGAAAAACACTTGGAAGCTGAGATTTGCAAATAATTTATGTTTCTCTTTTAGGCTAGTGACAGACATTCAAAAAGCTGGAGTCTGAATAGATTCAATCTTTGCAGGTTAGTCTAACTTGCCCAGGCTGCACAGACATTCCCTTTGGACTGAGGAGATGCCGGTACATGCCTGCAGTTGCTCCGGCCAGGAGCTGGGGGACACTAGAGTGCACTTTTGGCCGTAGGAAAGCTGTGCTGTGAGGGGAGGAGGGGGGCATGGCCAGCCCAGGCAGTAGCCTTGGTGAGGGGGCTGCGGGTGCTTGACCACATGGTCGACAGTGGTCATCGCCTGCTGGAATTCACTATCCAGCGCAAGGTGGCAAAGGCCTGCAGCAAGGCAGCAACCCTAGATTTCAGGACGGCGGACTTCACCGAGCTAAGAAGAATAGTCAGGGATGTACTGAGGTCCCAGAGGGGAGGGGAGCCAGGTGTCCAAGGAGAGTGGTCGCTCCTCAAGAAGATGATCCTCCAAGCCCAAAGAGAGGTAATCCCAACGAGGATCAAAGGGAGCAGGAGGGCACACAAGCCCCCATGGCTCACCAAAAGCATCCAGGAGTGTCTCCTAGCTAAAAGGGAGGCGTACACCCAATGGAAAAGAGGGGACATCACCAGGGATGACTATACTGCAGTTGCTCGGGAATGTAGGGGGGCAGTCAGGAAGGCCAAGGCAGAGATGGGACTGGATCTAGCTTCCTGGATTAAGGACAACAAGAAGTCCTTCTTTAAATACATAGGGGGTAAAAAGAAGGTTCAAGGTAATGTGGGGCCCCTGCAGGATGTGTTAGGAAATTTGGTCATCACATCAGATGATAAAACCAACATATTTGACTATTTCTTTGCCTCCATCTTCCTAAGCAGGGACCGGAACAGCCACCCCCCCGCTGGGCCCCCCTCAGGCCCCAAGGGGAGGCACACCTGGGCCAAGGGTTAGTGAGGAACTAGTTAGGGAGCTTCTGGAGGGGCTGGATGTATTCAAGTCAGCCGGTCCAGATGATCTCCACCCTAGAGTATTAAAGGAATTGGCTGAGGTCATTGCAGGACCCCTGGCATGGTTTTACGAGCACTCATGGTGCTCTGGTGTGGTGCCAGAAGACTGGAAGAAGGCCAATGTGGTCCCCATCTTCAAAAAGGGGAAGAAGGAGGACCCAGGAAACTATAGGCCAGTTAGTCTTATTTTGATCCTAGGCAAGCTGTTCAAGAAAATTATGGTGGCACACATCCATGAGGGGCCAGCAGGGGATTTCATGCTTATGGGCAACCAACACGGGTTCATCAGTGGCAGGCCGTGTCAGACCAACCTGGTGACCTTCTACGACCAGGTCACCAAATCCTTAGATGCAGGGGTAGCAGTGGACGTAGTCTTCCTGGACTTTTGGAAGGCCTTTGACACTGTCTCTCACCCTGTCCTCATTAAGAAACTGGGGGACTGTGGTGTTGACACCCACACAGTCAATTGGGTCGCCAACTGGCTGGAGGGTCACACCCAGAGAGCGGTGGTGGACGGGTCATTTTCAGCCTGGAGGATGTGGGCAGTGTGGTTCTGCAGGGCTCAGTCCTCGGGCCCGCACTGTTCAACATCTTCATCAGCAACTTGGACGAGGGGGTAAAAAGCACCCTGTTCAAATTTGCTGATGACACTAAGATGTGGGGGGATGTGGGCACGCCAGAAGGAAGCATCAGGCTGCAATCGGACCTAGACAGGTTACAAGGGTGGGCAGATGAGAACAGGATGGGATTCAACACCGACAAGTGCAAAGTGATGCACCTGGGGAGGAACAACCGGCACCATACCTACAGGTTGGGGAACTCCCTTCTTGTCAGTACAGAGGCAGAAAAGGATCTTGGAGTCATCACTGACTCCAAGATAAACATGGGTCAGCAATGTGGAGAAGCAGTCAGGAAGGCCAACCGCACCTTGTCATGCATCCACAGACGCATCTCGAGTAGGTCCAAAGAGGTGATCCTCCCCCTCTATGCGGCACTGGTCAGGCCGCAGCCAGAGTACTGCGTCCAGTTCTGGGTGCCGCACTTCAGGAGGGATGTGGACAGCATGGAGAGGGTCCAGAGGCGGCCACTCGTATGATCAGGGGGCAGCAGGGCAGGCCTTATGAGAAGAGGCTACGGGACCTGAACCTGTTCAGCCTCCAAACGAGAAGGCTGAGGGGGGATCTTGTGGCCTGTTACAAACTAGTCAGGGGGGACCAGCAGGCACTGGGGAAGTCCCTGTTCCCCCGAGCACTACCAGGAGTGACCAGGAATAAGGGTCTCAAGCTGGCAGAGGGGAGATTTAGGCTAGACATCAGGAAGCGCTACTTCACTGTCAGGGCGGCTAGGGTCTGGAACCAACTCCCAAGAGAAGCGGTGCTGGCTCCTACCCTGGGGGTCTTTAAGAGGATGCACACCTTGCTGGGGTCATTTGACCCCATTACTCTTTCCTGCCATGGCAGGAGGTCGGACTAGTTGATCCACTCAGGTCCCTTCTGACCCTAGAAACTATGAACTGGCCAGAGAGGGGTTTAATTCCCCCCCTTCCCTGTCCTACTGGCAGGGACCTGAGCCAGGTCTCCTGGGTGCTCCCCCCTCACTGCTGCCCCTTCCTGAGGACACCAGAGGGAGGGGACACCAGAGGGGGTTTATTCTGCCACTCTACCCAGGCACAGAGGGAGCTGCAGTGGCATCAGTCGGGGTGGGCAGACCTGGCTATGGAGCCTCGGAGGCAGAAGGGGGAATAACCCTGCTCCCTACTAGGGCTGTGCGAAGCTTCAAAGGGCAATTTGGACTTTGGACCTCCCTCCCTGCTCCCTCTGCCTTAGGGGCTATGCTGGCTGGCATCTGGCCGTGCCCAATGCCACTGCTGCAACAGCAAGGGGAGAGTGCCCGGCAGACCTGGCTTGGGTCCCTGCTGGTGGGACAGGGAGGGGGGAATTAAATCCCTATCTGGGTAGTTCAGCCAAGGCTACTGCTGGGGCTGGCCATGCCCCCACTGCTGGAACAACCAGCATGGAGAAGTGCAGCTCCATGATGGTGGGACTGGGGAGGGAGGTGTGGAATAAACTTCTTCCCTGCTCCCTTCGGGGCCAGTGTCTGACTAGACCACTGTCCCTGCGTTTCCCTGCCCTGGCTGGGGGCAGAGGGGAGGGGCCAGCCCTGCTCAGTTGGAGTAGAGAGCCCATCCCAGAGAGTATGCTCAGATGCTGGGGGACTTTGGTTTAAGTTAAACCAGGAAGGGGTCTGAGACAGACATTGCATAAATCAGTTAAGTCAGTTACTACATTTCAACCAAGTTTATCTCAAACAGTTTTGGCCATTTTGAAACTGGTTTATGTGCACTGAATGTCTGTTCTGTTACAGGTTTAAACCAGTTTCTGATCACTTAAACCAGTTTGTGTGTAAGGTCTGTCCCTAGCCTTCAGGGCTTAATCCTATGTTGCAGTGATTTAAGCATATGCTTAAAGTTAAGAGCTTGCTTACAGTGTTGTTTTGGATCAAGGCTTAGCTCTCAGCATCTTGCAGGATTGACTCCTTAAAGAGTAAATAAACTATTCCAAAACAGATCCATTTCCTGCAACCTTTGGCAATTTACACTTTGGCAATTATTTAATCAGTTGCAGAAGGCTGGTGCAGGAGTAAGAACCAAGGGCATGTAGATTGGGAAATGCACTGAAGAAGCACCAAAAAGATGTCCAGAAAAGGGTGGGTTTGTGAATACATCATGCTATTTGCCCTAAAACAACTCCCTTCACCCCCCCCCAGCCCAGCAAATGAACTTTACCTCTCCACCCCTCAGTGACTACAGTTGATTCAGAGCAATGGATACACTGTACTGTTTTCACTGCTTGTGAAGACAGATACGGCTTTTTAATAATTTAAGCTCTTCTTATTATATAAGTGACTCCATAAATAGCTGCTCGACAGCTTGTGGATTTGTGGACACCTCTTACCTCCATGCTGTCCACTGAAGAAAAGCAATCTGGAGCAGCGTTTGATACTAGCGCCTAGGATCACAGAGTGAGCTGGAAGAAGCTCAGCAATCGCGGCCTATCTTTCTTTTAGTTTATGGGTTAATATTCCTTGCATCCCCTTTCCTGCTTGATTACACTTTGGTTTTGTTAATCAGGCACAGTGAAATCCATCTCAACGCTCGGGAATATGTTTGCCTATTGTAGAAAACGCAGCTCTGTAATAACGGCTCTGCACAGCCCCCAACGAAATACATTGAGACATGTAACAAAAAAATAAAAAATAAAAAAAATGAAAATTTAACTTTTAGTGATAGTGACTGCATGTAGAGCCTGCAGCAGTCTCATCTGTCTGACCTTGCTTTGTGAACTACAAATGACCTTGCTGAAAAACAACAGAGACCTTTTCTTGCTCTAGGCTGTCTTCTGATTGTATCTCTTCCTTCAGGTTACTGTAACTGCTCTTTTCCAGGGGTAGGGAAGAAAAAAAAAAAAGAGAGAGAGAGACAGAATAGAAACACTTAGCTGAAGACCCAAAGGCCTCCCAGGCCTGCTTCTTCCTTAGTTCTACCATCACTCTATTAATAACGGACAACGTTTTCATTAAACGATGCACTTTCCCGCTCCAGGATAGACTTGAGTTTTCTGTACTGATCATTATACGACTCCCAAGAGGGCTCCCACAACCATGCTGTCTTCACAACAGAGACAGGAACTATCTGTTCCTACATACACCATACGCTAGACTGATCCCAAGAGTGAGAAAGACCTAATAACCCACAAGTGAAAGAGGTACAGAGCCTACTTATCAAATTCCAACCTGGAGGATAAAAGCATCCCCCATTCAAAGTTCTCACATAAGGTCTTTGTGGATAAAAGATTTCTCCCAGTTGCCCCTGAATTGCAGGAAGTCATTTCTCTCGCATCGTAATTAGCCCGGTTTTGTTTTGTTATACATTTTTTTTTTTTTAAACTGGAGAAACGGACCGCATTAAATCATTTTCAGCCACAGGCTAGTTATTGCTGCTGCTAGGAAAACGATTGCTGCACATCCCAGTTTAATACCCAGAGTCATTTTTAAATAGGGAAGACTTTGTATTGTATTTCTGCTTGTGATTTTTGGTTTCCCTTCCCTCCTGCCTCCCTGTACATCACAGAGTCATATGGTTACCTGCTCTTTATTATAGCATCAAGAAACTTCCACTGTACTGAGCATGCACAGTAGGCCTGTACGAAGAGGCTAGCATTTGCTTCAGATTAGGCTGATTTGGGAGAGTGATTCAATTCAGTGATTCAAATCACTGTTCCAAACTGATTCAGCTGAATCTGATTTGGAGATTTGGCTGCCACCAAATCAGCTGAATCTCCAAATCAAACAGGTGCCATCCCCTGCCCGGTCGGCTGCCTCACCCTGCCCAGCCTCCCAGCTCTTAAAAAAAAAGCCTGGCTTTCACCAGCTGCTGCCAGGTAGGGGGACCAATCCTCACTTCCCCCCACTGCATGGGGGGATCTGCCTTGAACCCGCCGGAGCCCAAATACCACTGCAGCAGCTGGTGAGTGTGGAGCTTTTTTTGTTTTTTGTTTTTTAAAGAACCAGGAGCTGGGGCCAGGCAGGGTAGCCAAGGGGAGAAGTGGGGTACGCTTGTGGCAGAGCCCCCACACAGCATGAGGTAGTAGGGGGCAGTGTGGATCGGGCCAAATTGGGCCAAATCTCCTCGAAATCAAAACAGCACCCAAAGCTTTGCACAGCCCTAATGCACAGTTCCCAGCCTGAAGAGTTCACAGTTCAAAGGGATGAGAGACTCAAACGACATAAGGGGAAACAGAGGCACACAGCCTGTGGCCCAGCATCACACAGAGAATCAGGTCCATGCCAAAGCAGGGAGTGGAAGGCAGGTCACCTCACTTATTGTTCAGGTACACAATCAGACCATGCACAGAAACATGGCCCCTCCCACACACACACACAGCAGGACATTGCTTTTTCTTACTTTCCCTTTATTTTCATGCCTTGCCTTCAATTAAGGATGATAGGATGTTTATGAGTGTTCAAGGCCTATTTACATTTTATAATGCATTTCACATGAGGGTCTGGTCTAGCCAGTTGCTGAATGTCCTTTTTAATTTTGATAGCCTTGTATTATTAGCATGATTTGCATTATAGCGAATCTATCCAGAGACTTCATTTATGATCAAGGCCCTGATGTACAAGTGATGGCTATGTCAGACCCTGCATCTCCCAGAACAGATACAGTACTGCTTGTCCCACCACTGCTACCCTCTGGAACCATCTGCTGAAAAGCTCCACTCAGTGTGGGTTGATATATAAAGAGACACAACTGACATCATCTTCACAGCTTGCCGGCTGCAGGAAAAATGCCGAGAACAACATAAACTTGTCTATACGCCCTTCTTTGACCTCACAAAAGCCTTCGAATGTCAACTAAGAAGCACTGTGGAGGATCTTTTTGAGGTACGGACGTCTACCAAAATTCACCACCATTCTTTGCCTGCTCCATGATGGTATATGAGTGGTAGTTTTCAGTAATGGATCTATCACAGATCTTTCTGAGGTTAAGACTGGAGTTAAGCAAGGCTGCATCATCCCTCCAACACCTTTCTCAATATTCCTTATTGCAGTGCTACATCTGATCACCAACAAGCTTCCAGTCAGAGTGGAGCTAAACTACTGAATGAATGGAAAGCAGTTTAATCTTACCTGACTCTGAGCCAAAAGCAAGACTACTCAACCTCAGTCATTGAGCTCCAGTATGCTGCTGATGCTGTAGTGTGTGCTTACTTGGAAGCAGATATTCAAGCGATTGTCATCCTATTTACTGAAGCATACATGAAAATGGGAGTGACGCTTAACATTCAGAAGACTAAGGTCCTCCATCAACATGCTCTTAATGAGTAGTCCCCAGCTCCAGCAATTCAGATTTATGGTGAGACTCTGGAGAACCTTGAGTAATTCTTGTACCTTGCAAGCCGTCTCTCCTTGAAGGCTGACATTGAGAAAGAAATCCAACATTGCCCCAAATGTGCAAGTGCATCCTTTAGATGTCTGAGGAAATGGGTTTCTGACAAGCACAATGTCAGATTCAAAACCAAGCTTATGGGTTCTCAAGAGTCATGACCCCTACCTTATTGTATGTAGCTAAGACATGGACAATGCAAGGAGACATCTCAAGCTGCTAGAGAAATACCATCAATGCTGCCTGTTTAAGATCTTTCAAATGCAGTGGGAAGACAGGTGCACCAACATTAGCATCCTGTTGCAAGCAAACACTACAAGCATTGATGCATTGATCATCCAACATCAACTTTACTGGGTTGGCCCCAGAGAGACCAGACAGGAGGCAGGTTCAACTTCACACCCTCCAGTTCAGAAAAGCTTCTTGGGTTGACCTGGGCCCTTGCTGGGGATGGAGCTTAGAGTCGTTCAATGTAGATGCCTGGCCAACATGGGGTTTAGGGCAACTTTAAGAATGACCCTAACTATTGTTGTCAATATGCCCTGGAAGTTTCATGCATAGACAAGGTTTGTACTGTACAGGTACCAAATCTGGAAAGCACAGATGAACCATAACGTGCTGGACAGACTGAACTAGTCCAACAGCACAGTCCCAAGTGCCAAGTGATTTAGAAACACAAGCCATGTTAGTGCTTTGGAAAATTCTACTTGCAATTGTCCGCTTATGAATGGCATCTCTATAGCAACTGGCTATGATGCCACAAGCAGAGGATTATGAGGAAAGAAACAGCAGGAACAAGTGAATTAACAATGTTCATGTTATAAATATTAATAGAAAAACAGTGCAATAGAAACAATGGACAGAATTTTCACTTGCCATTCCCAGCTGCTTCTGTCTAAATATTTGAAGGCCTTGACTCGTGACATCTTTAAGTGGCATAATTTCTCAAAGCCCTGAACCTTTGCCCTCAAGAAGTTAGGTTCCTTAGGAGCATCTCAAGCTGGGCACTCAAAATGAAGGCCCCTATGTTGTACGGTGCTTCATTGGAAAGCTTGGCCAGTGGAAATGCCTTCTAAGGAAACCAAGAAGCATTTTCCAAAAAGGATGTTTGCGAAAATCTTCTATGTGTTTTTAATAGAAAGGAATAAATAAATAAATAAGTACACAAATAAAATGACTTGTGCATTTAATGGTATACAGGACTCATTTCTGTTTTGGCTAGGCCTTACAATTACATCAGCAATGCAGCACAGAGTCATCACCTTTCCTGTTCAGAGTTGATACCATTTTCTCAATATGACCTCTTGGCAGAATAAAATCAATACTATTTCTGTCTCTAAACGCTCTGCTCTATTTTTATCTGTTAAAGTTTTACCTTTCTTTTTATGAAAACAACAACAAAAAACGAGAAAAAAGAAATGAAACACCACTAACCGATCACTAAAATATGTAAATGAAGGAGCTAATTTGAATATCTGATTTTACAGGAAACTTCCCTGCATTGAACTGATTACTCGGGGCTCTAGAAAAAGGCTATCAAAAATTTTACTGTTAGCCAACTGATTAAAATCTCATCAGAATATTATCATGTGATAGCTGTCAAATGGCATTGGAGATGCTGGCTGCCAAGCCTCAGTTCAGTTTATAGTATGAAAAAGTTCTGAAACACAAACCCTGCCCAGGGAAAAAGGAACATTTTTACAACATTTTGAAAGGAATCTGTACTTGAAAACTGATGACTCTGTTGAGCCTGATTACGATGACTCTGATCCAGTTACCATTATTGCCCCTTATCATGATAAATTAATAGGCAATGTATTGATTGATGCCAATACACTCCAGCAGACATGTTCAATGAGGTTAGTGATTTTGATTGCTCCAGGTTTTCAGTGGCCAACTTGAGACCTTGATTTTCAACACTTTTTGAGGTTTGTGCTGTTTTACGGTTTCTTTATTTAGACACCCAAAACTGAAGTCAGTTTTGAAAGTCCTGGCCTCAATGTGTTTCCTTCCCAAATTATTATATTTAATACTGCACTATTACCCAAGTATTTCTTGGACATGGGTGTGCCCTACCTGCAGGCGGGACTGTCACTTGTGCATCGGGCTCAGCAGCCGTCAAAGAACTCATTGGCACATACACCAGGCTCTGAAAAGGACAACGGTGCCAACTGGATTCTTGGGCGCCTGTCATATTCTTTCTTATTTTTTTCCCTCCTGTGTTTTTCTGGTGGAAAAAGGAACAACAGTTTTGGGGGAAAAAAATCCCCTTTTTAGTTCATGTTCCTGGCCCAGAGCCAGTCCCAAGGTGCAGGTGCAGCAGAAGCCAAAGCGGAGGAGAATGGCCTGTCCGGTATATCTTCAGAAGTAAATAACCATTCCCTCCCTGACAGCCATCCGTGAAATGTCCAGTCTACAGAAAATACATACTCTGATTTTTAAATGTCGGCAGGGCTTGGAAATCTATATGACATAAACTTTTGCCAAAAAATCAATCCCAAGTTACGATTTGATTAGCAGAAAATTGCTATCACATTTGTTTCTACATTTGTCTACCTCATGTCCTTTTCATTCATAGGCTGGCCGATTTAAGCTTTCTTTAAAAACTCCCCGAGAAAGTCTGTGACATTAAAATGTCCTTTGATGCTCTTTCACTAAGCAGTGAATATTAACAGTTATGGTGACCCTGTTCCCTAATGTGTCTCTGTTGGATCAATAGCAGTTAAGTGCCACTGTTTTACAATTAAAAAGGGGATCATTTTAAATTTAAAAGCTCATAGCTAATTTTCTTCTTGGCACTTAATAGCATAATTCATTTTTGAAAAACCACATAGGGAGAGCATATACTTTATTCTTTGTTGGATGCCTTGTAGGGGCTACTTTTAGCACTTATTGTTGCACTGTGGCTGATTTACAGCTCTGTCCAGTCAAGCCTTCCACGTGGCATGTTCCTAAATATAAGTTTGTCCCATATCTGAGGAGCGGAGGAATAACCTGCTGTTTTTCACTGACAGGATAATTTTTTTCTTCCATTTTAAGTTTGCACCAAATAGTGGAAGATATTTTATTTGTGTTCCTTGTTAGACTCTGATAGGCAACACATCTGCCCTTTGCATCTGCACTTGCAGCAGTCTACGTTCTACTTTATGAATCCGGGAGGCACATGCGAATTTCTAGCTCTGAAACCTATGCACAGAATTGCTAATGCCTCATTGCTTAAAATTACATTCAAAGTTAACAACACTTAACCCTTCTGGTACTTGTCTTCTGTGAACACCACTTAATCCTCATTTATCCTATTCTGCCAGGTTGGTTACTATTCTTACTCTAGTTTCACAGATGGAGACGCTGAAGCAGAGGTGTTAAAAGCAAAACTGCACCCCCTACTTCATAGCTTCAGATGGTCATTCTGAAGTGAAATGAGAGCATTTCCAGGAGAAAAGTGTGCAAACGTCTTATGCAGCATCCTTAAGGGGCAGCAGGTAGCCAGGCAGACTGGGAAGGAAGAATGTCAAAGACTTCCCAGGCTTTTACACAGTAATTCTACATGGCCCAATGGGAGGATTAATCTGATCCAGAGTTGCTTTCATGTACACTGGGGACTGGATTTAGCCTATAAATCTTCCATCCCTACAGACAGGGTATCACAATGTCACAGTCCACACCAAAATTCAAAAGTTTCTGGCTCCTAATCTAGCGCTCAAACCATGAGAGAAGCATGCATCATGAAGTAGGGTAAGTCTAAACTGCTTCAATAACCCTGCAGGAAATATAGGTCTGTTAAAACAGAACAATGAGCTAACTAGTGGTTCTTTCTGAAATTAGATATCTACCTAGAATATAGAGGCATTACTTGACACAGGTTCTATGTTGTACAGATATTCTATTATCTCTATACAGTATATCCATATTACATGGAGGCATGAAGTGCACCTGTTTACATTGGGAACACTGTAATAAAAGGACAGCCTCCTGCCCAGTTAATTTTTAGCACGGTTGGGTGAATAATACCTAGAAGCTCTCGGAAAATCCTTTAAGAAATGATGGTAGTGTTGGAGTGATGGCTGTAGCCAGGAGGGGCCAGGAATTAGGCAAGAGGCAAGGCTTTCCTTTGGCGATACCTTTTATCGGCCCAGATGTACGGTTGGGATAAAGCTAGATAAGTTTTTGAATGCAAGGCATTCTTCATCTGGACTGAACAGGTTTGAGCACCCTTAAGAAATAACACTTAGCAATTCTCAGATCCTAAAATTTTAAAAGGTTCAAGCTCCAGCGAACCCAATTGTCCCCCCCGTGACCCACTGCCACAGTTTGCTTTGTAGTTTTCTACCCACATTCGTGTTGGCTCCTACAGGTCCAAAGCAAGCAAAATGGGATTAGCAGCCATATTGGAAAATGCCACAGGGTCTACCTTTGAAAACATGATTCAGACTTGCCACGCAACAGCAAAGAGCTTTCTTAGGATCTCTCTGGGTATCCAGAAAGAGAAAAATGTGAATCCAACCCTAACAAGTGAAACAATATTCAAGTAAATCTCTCCTGGCTCTCAAATTCAGGGAAAAAAAAAAACTTGACTTTGAGTTTGTTTGCCCTCAGTTTGAGGTATTCTGCATGTGTTTTATTAGGACTTCATTCATATTCATCATTTTTCTGTAAAAAGATATGCTGGTTCCCTTCTTGCTCCTCAACAATCCCTTTGTGGCATACCTAGATTGCACAAAATGTGAAAAGGGAAAGAGAATAATTTTCAACCTTTAATAACCCACCTTTGTGAACTGTAAAATGAGTCCCCAGAGCTACAGGTTTTGTAATTCAGAAAAAAAAAAAATCACCCCCAAACTCTACCAACTCCTTTTAAAACAGGAATTCTGAAATTACATGTAGCCAATGAATGCTTAGGACTAGCCTAGAATATAAGATCAATATTTCCTTAACCTTTGATGTCACTGTTATCTTTAGAGACAGTGATATAGGCAGCAGGGAAGATGGGTAGATCCTTCCTTTAGTATCTTTCTCTATAGGAGATCACTGTTAATCTGCAGCACTGATCCCCCAGAAAATTCAGCTGCAGTGATGCTTCTAAGGCAGATGGTACTAGTAGAGATTCATACTCTATGATGTTATTAAGTTTATAAAGAAAGATCCCCCCTTGAAGGCTAAAACATCTACCCCCAACCCTTAACCTCCCCCCTGACAACACAACAACCCTGAAAGCTATTCATGGAAATCAGCAATACTGGCCCCCAGCTGACACTGATGTTAGCAGACAAATAAATCTCTCCCTTTATATGTAAAGACTAGCTGGGGCTTTTAACATAAAAGCCCATGTACATCGTGAATTAAATATATTCTCTTTTAACAAATCACTGTCGTACATTAGTAAAAATAACTAGAGCCACTGAGCTGCAAAAGGGTGATAAAGGCACATCAAGCAGAGGAAATGTTCAGGTTAATGCAAACTGACTCCCCAGAGGACAGTTTCACCCAAATGGTCATCGCTGTAACCCAAGTCACGGCGAGAATGATGAGGCCATAAGTGACAGTAGATCAGGTTCTAACGAAGTGTGCTGGTCTAACACGCCACCGTACAACACAATTAACTGCTTACACCAGGTGTTGCCTTGTTTCTGCCATGTTACACTTCTCACATTTCATGTAATGGTGTTTGCAAAGTGCTCCCAGTTTTCAATTAGTCAGACTTGCCCTCCCTCTTACATTCAGCTGTGCAGTTACATCTGACTCAAGTGGGCTACCGGGGAGCTGATGGTTCACAAACATGACCTCTCCAAACACACGATTCAAACTAAGTGGTGGCAACGCTTTCTACCTCCCCTCCTCCCCCCGAAACCAGTCATTAGATTTAATTTATTCCATATGCTTATGATGAATTGAATCAATGGTGTAACTTTCCTTTGTCCTAGCATGTTAGGTATACAAGAGAGGGATGCTTAAAATAGGCTGCGGCCACTTCACCAGCAGCCTAACCTCTCTGTGTGCGAATCTGCCTATTGATTTGCCCACCTGCATCACAGAGTTTCTAAGTGTCTGAGAACCAGTGCTTCGGTTTCTGTGCCTCCTTGAAGCAGGCTGAAGCAGCATACAGGTGATGCGGTGTGCAGAATCAAAGGAGAAACAGCCTCCTTTTGCCTGGAATAAATAATACCATCTCTATTTTCTTTTTGGATAATTATTCTTTTATACTTATGTGAAGTGCATGCCCTCTAGGGTGGGATTAATACCTAAAACCATTAGAAAGAGTGTGGTGGATGCCTGGTTTTCATTAGTTGCTAATTACTCATGGGTACCCCAAAGATTCCTAGTCATCACAAATAAAACACACTGTGCAATTTAAATATTGTATTACTCTGTGTTTATGGCCCAGGCAAATACACTGTCACTAGAGGCAGGCTCAAGTCACACAACTTATATCCACATTTCAAACACCAAAAGAGGTGGAAAGTGCAGATCTATGACCCTGCCCCAGATAAAACTAGACTATTTGAAGAATGTAAATCCAGAACCAGTCTAAACTTTCAGAGGTACTTAGATGCTGGGGCTTAAATTGGACTTGGGTCCACAGGTACATGCAGATGTTACATTTAGATCAAGCAAACTAGGGTTAGGCTGATCTAAATGCCCACCTGTGAAGATGATCGAGGGCTTAAATCAGGCCAAAAATAGCACAGCTGATCTAAGTTAGTTTACCTTAGCGAACTAACTTTGAGTGGGAACAGGTTAACCTGATGCAGTAAAGGTCTGCACATCTTTGGAGAGCAGCCCCAAGGCTGGGAAGACCCAAATACTTGTTCAATCCCAGGGCTATGCTCCTCCTACCTCCCCAACCCTAAAAGAGCTGTTTTTAGTGCCCCCCAAGCTCCCCACCCCTGGATGGACAGCCTCCTGTATGGACTCACCAACCCCGTCTTCACTCCACTCACTCCTTATTACTTATATCAGGTTCCCTGTGCAGCTCCTGGCACCATCAGACATTTGTATACGTGCAGCTCCTGGTCTGTGATCATGTGGCTTAAAGTATGCCATGTGATTGTAGACTAGGAGTGGCAAATGTTTATACGCACCCTAATCCTTACGGGTACATTTAAAATTCAGCTTCAGACTTTTTCATGCTATACACATTAACAAGTTAGTTGCCTAGGGGTTAACTGAGTCTACCTTTATACTTCAGAGACCCAAGTTCAAATTCTGAGGAAACAGATGAACAGGAATTTGGTAGTTTCAGCCTGGTCCTACTCATAGACATACACCTGTGGAAAGGAAAAGAAAGTAATCCACTCTGCAATCGGCTATCTTTTTACTTCTCAACTCACACCCCCCCTCGGGCAGGAGGACCTTGGCAGATGCAACATTGACCTAGCTTCTAAGCGAGTGCAGGTGCACCAAAATGGGCTAAAAACCGTCACGCTCCTATTGCAGAACGTTGGTTTTTTTCCATTATTACTTGCAAAGCAATGAACATCATATATACAGCACTAGGGGAAGGGTTTCTTCTTTCTCCCTCTTTGCTGGAATTCTAGCTCTTTCCCCTCAGACAGAATTAGGTAGGTAAAATACAGTTTTATTATGATTATGTTTTTGGGTTAAAAAGAACCTGAATTGGAATGAAGGACAAAGGAGGGACTGGTCTGTTACCATGGCCAATTCTTCCCCCCCCCCACCCCCAGCAGTTCAATTTTAATTGCAGTCAATAACAAACTAAATCAATGGGGTTCAAATGAATGGTTCTCAAACCATGGTATATGTACCTCCACAGGCAGGTACAAAGCCGTTCCTGGTGGATAAAACAGTTCAGGAAGTGAGGTGGACTTGAGTGTTAGGGGCTTGGTTCAATAAAAGCCCGCATTTGTCAGATGTGCCCTGCAGAATAAAATTGCTGAAAAACCCACTGGGCCAAATCATATCACAGGCTTAATTCTGAACAGCAGTGAGCTGATGCTGATTAGGTTCAGGATGGAAGCTGTGTTAGGTTTCAGATTGGATTTGCATGCACCGAAATCATACCAGATTTTGGCTCGAAATGAGAGCAACCCGATAAAAATCTCTCACCTCATGACATTTTCATTATCTGTAATAATGCAATAATTCCCCAAATAAGTTTTTCTCATTACATTTTGGCTGTTTCCAAACCAGCGCTGGAACACAGGGCGGTTTGGGGTTGGGATCAGCCCTGTAAACAAAACCCAAACAATTTTACCCTGAGGAATTTGAATTCTGTTCCCTCCTGGACTGCTAAAGTTTGGACAGAAGGGCCAGGTTTGATCTGTTTCTAATTTGCATGCCGTTCAGAAAGCTACAGTGTACCAACTGGGCTTATAGAAATGAGACTGCCATTGACTCCAATGACTTTGGGGTCAAAGAACAGCAATTCTTCCCGTTTCAAACAATTGCCATTTGTGGACAATATGTAGATATCCTGTGTGTTGAGGTGAGTCCCATAAACTTTTTTTCATGTATTCAGTTAGTCCCAGGTTTGAAACTGAGCTGCAAAATTTTAATAATAATAATAAAAATAACAACTGTAAATTCCATATGGTTCCCAGGTGTTTCCTTCCTTCCATGAAAAAAAATAAAATGAAGAAGAGTGTGAAGAATCTGGATTTCTACACCAAGATGCCCTTAATTCTACCACCGTGCTGTTATTATTGTACACAGTGTTACAGACAAAGGCACTGGCTTCCTGCACAGTATGGGCTCAACTATACTTTGCACTTATACAGCATTTACAGATGTTTCCAGGAAATTTACTCCAGACAGGTGAAGAAAGGAAGTAAAGTCCTTGACTTTTTGCCATATTAATCTCTCTTCTTGTGTCCCAGTAACCATATGCAATTCATTCTCCACTCTACCCAGGGTGCCTACATTTTGAAACAGATACAGAGCTATTGGATTTTAAATGATCCCTAAGACTGTGTCTTTTTAATATGCTTGTTGGTGTTCTTTCATTTATTGCATCAGATTATGCTGAAATTAATACATTTCACTTTGTCATAAACACATAAACCTAGTATATACATTTCAAAATTTCCCCTCCACAGCATTTCCAAGGCCTGGCAAAAAATATGCACCTCTCTTTTCCTATCTTAGTTAATTGGTTCAGGCTCAGTCTATTCTAGTTTGATTGAAGCATGCAAAACAAATAATAAGATTTATAATTGATCCTTGAGGCTAAGTACAGACAGTCAAAAAGCCCGAGGCTGAATTGATTCAACCTTTGCAGGTTAGTCTAAGCTGCATAGATTGAACAGAGAAGCAAGTGAACAGACATTCACATCTGATTCCAGAAATGCAGCCACATGCCTGCAGTGGCCCAGACCAGAAGTTGGGGGGGGTGCTAGAGCACACCTCCCTGCCACTGCCAAAGGGCAGAGAGGAGAGGAGCCCTCCAAGGCTTCCCTCCCTCACAACCCCGGTCCCTGCTCGAGCAGTCAGGGCATGGCCAGGCCCCGATCTGGGGCTATCATACTGAGGCCACAGGGAGGGGGGCTTTAAACCCCCCTCCCTGGCCTGCATGGGACCCCAGCCTGGGTCTGTCTGTGGAAGGGCACCCTTACCAGACTTATCCCCTACTCCCTGCTCCCAACCCAGGACACTATGCTGAGAGGGGAGGAAGGGGATTTAAACCTCATCCGTGGCCCCCAAGGGAGCCCAGCTTCAGTCTACCGGGTGAGGAGATGGGGCAGCCCTTGCCAGGCTTCTCCCCGCCGCTCCCTGCTGCGGGTGGGGGGGCAGTCCCTGCCAGGCTTTTTCCCCCACCTTAAGCGAGAAGCCGGGGTCCTCATACTGACGCAGTGAGGGAACAGATTGAAACCCCCTCTCAGTCCTGCATGGGACCCCAGCTGGGGCCTGATGAGGGGCAGCCCCTGCCAGACTTTTGCCCCCCAGCTCAAGTGGAGAGCAGGGTGCCTGGCTAGATCCCAGCCTGGGGCCAACACACTGAGGCAGAGATTGGGAGGTTTATATCCCCTCCTAAGCCTGCATGGGACCCCAGCCCTGGTCTGCCTTGGGGGCAGCCCCTGCCATGCTTCTGTCCCTGGCTTCTTGCTCAAGGACTGAGCAGCAGTCCCTGGCAGGGTTTTTCCCCTCCCTCAAGCGGAGAGTGTGGGGTGTGGCCATGTCCTGACCAGGGGCTCACAGGCTAAGGTGGGGAGGGAGGGGGTTTAAACCCCCTGCCTGATTGCACAGGACTGTAGCCCAGGTCTGCCTCATGGGGTGCAGCCCCTGCCAGGCCCCTGCCTCCTGCTTGAGCAGGGGTGGGGCCAACCCTGCTCCACTGGAGTAGGCAGCACAGTCCAGGGCTTCAAAGCAACCTGGGATGCTGGAGACTGTGAGTTAACTTGAACTGGGACAGAAATTCCATAAACTGGTTTGACCTAAATCAGTGAAGTCTGACACTACTTCTAACCAAGTTTATCTTAAATTGGTTTGGGCCATTTTGAAAGTGGTTTAAGTGCACTGAACTTCTGTTTTGTTATAGGTTTAAACTGGTTTCTGATCTCTTAAACCAGTTTATGTATAATTTCTTCCCCTAGCCTTAGAGATGATTGCCAAATAATGAGTTTGTGCCTTTTTAATATTTCTTTATATCATACAAAAACTTGGGGTTGTCTTTAAAAGTTATTGTTTTTGTCTTATTTTAAACCTCAGAAATGGAAGGACTTGGGGTCTGGTCCTCTCTCTTTTTGTCAGAAGGTTCACTGGAGTTCTCAGTTGTAGTTAAAGGAGTTTTAGTCTAGCTAAAAAAATGAAACAAAACCACTTTTCCAAGTTTTAATTGCAAGATCTCTCTCTGAAGTTTGAGCCTACCAATTTTTCAGTCATCCACATAGCTTTTCTGGGGAAAAGGTTAAAAAAAAATTATAAGACTACTTTTGGCGGGGAAGGGAAGTGGTAAATGGGATAGGAAGGGCTGTACTATTTGAAATTTTTAGGTGCATTATTAGGTAAGGGAGGGAAACAGGCACAAACTAATTGATCTCTCCTTTTGCAAGACACCTAGCTATAAATGTATGATATCTTCTTTTTCGTTTTTGATTCTCCTACGTTCTCCCTTGTGCTTCCTTCATGTGTTCTCTACTTTGTATTGCTTTTTCTCCCAATTGTTGTCTTAAATTACCTTTTGATTCAGCAACCTATTCACTCATTAAAACTTTTTAACTGCATATGTGTAGGTGATGGTTGTCTGGGGAGAAGTCCATTTTTCTTTTCTAGCCCTTTATACTGAAGTTGATACCACACAATTCCCTAAATATGGATATTTGCCATGGCAACCATTACAACATATTTTTGCAAAACTCACTCCTTAAGTGGCTTAATGGATATGGTATTTATTCCCTTTTTGAAGATTTAGCTTCGTTGACACGTTAATACAAACATAAATGGAGCAAATATTTGTGTGCTTCTTGGGAATAACAAAGGCACGTTTATCTGATACACACAGAAAAGACATTTTTGAACCTCATTAATACATGAGTAGAAGTCAATGGAGGAAAATGGATCTTGTTAACTGGCTTCTTGGATACCAATAAGCATCTCATTTGCCTTAAACATATCAACCTAGCAACACTATTTATTCAATATAGAATAATCAGTGACATTAGAGTGCCCCAGCATTGCACACAGAGGAATGATTAATCTATTATTCATTCCACAATAAAGACTCTGAGGGATTTACAGTCGGAAAAGTGATATTCAGAGAGAAAGAAGCAATATTCTTCCTGACCTGTATGGGAATTCTTGTCCTGTGCGAAGAATTCCATTGAAAAACACTGAGTTCTTTTTTAGGAAGGACTGTTTTTTTCCTACAGGTCAGGAGGAATTTCAAAAGGCTAAGGAATCACATATGCCATGCACAGACACAGGTTCTGAGACTGACACATCCAGCTTTCTATACAGCTGTTTCTATGGAATGCAAGGAAGTTTTATGCATGCTGAAGAGTGAGGGAATTATATTAGCAAGGGAGGCAAAGGGGCCTTCTCCACATTTGGAGTCAGAGTGAAATATATGCAGTAAAGAAGAATAGATGTCACATAGCTAGGGACCTACTGAATTTGCAATTGTGTTGTTTTCTTGGAAACCATGAATGCTGGAGGGCTCCAGGAAAAATAGCAGGCTCCATAAAAAAAAAAAGAAAAGAAAAAAAGATTATTGAAAATAAAATGCTGGCTTCCTAGAGGGGGCCACTAGTCTTCATGGTGCTGCTTGTGGGCGGGGAAGAAGACAGAGGGCAAGATGGCTGCTACCATCGCCCCATGCCACTGGCTGAGAGGGCTCCCTTTTGTGCAGTCCTGTTCCTTTCTACCAACTGGTGGCAATGGGTGGGGCCTTATGATGGCCCTCGCAACCGAACAGAAGTGAGGGGTGGGGTTATGGTCCCTTGGCCAATCAGAAGTGTTGAGGGGGCACCACATTCTGCCTGTGAAAAAAGTGGCCAGCC